>NC_089841.1:231262648-231562648 GCF_035609145.1 Eleutherodactylus coqui
TCTGACGTGGCTTGATAGAATGCCTGTCAGATTGTGGTATAATGTAATACTATGGTATTACCTCATACTATGGTAGTGATCAAACCATCGCAAGTTCTTGTCTTGTATGGGGAGTAAACAAGATGTAAAAATCAGTTTTAAAAAGTTTTATTAATTATTAAAAAATAAACAAGAATAAAAGTAAAAAAAAACAAACACCTTTTGCCATATTTAAAATAAAAAAAAATGTGAATAAAAATACTCTAAACATATTTGGTATCCATAAAAGTCAGATCTATCAAAGTAACACATCATTTACCCCCTGCGGAAAATGTCATCAGGCAAGAAAAACCCTGTCAGAGTTGTGCTTTTTTTGTCAACCCAGCTCCAAGCAAAAAATGTGATAAAAGCGATAAAAGTCGTATGTAGTCCAAAATGGTACCAATAGAAACTACAGGACGCCCCGTAAACAATGAGCCCTCACATTACTATGTCGACTGAAAAATACTAAAGTTATGGCTGTCAGAAGATGGCGGCAGAAAATAATTGTACTTTTATCCAAAGATATTTTATATTTTAAAAGTAGTACAACCAGAAAATAAATAAGTTGGTTTCATAGTAATCTTGCTGACTCGTAGAATAAAGTTATCATGTCATTTTTACTGCAGTGTATCCCCATAGAAACAAGACCACCCCCACTCCCCAAGATGGCGGAATTGCTTTTTAAAAAAAAGTTTTTCAGTACATTATATGGTACATTAAATAGTACCATTGAAAACTACAACTCTTTAACAATAAAGAAGCCCTCAGACAGTTATGTTGATGGATAAATAAGATTTATGATTTTTTTAAAAGTGGCAAGAAAAGAACGAAAAAAAAAAAAAGAGGGTCGCGTCCTTAAGGGGATAAACTAGTGGGAAATAAAGATAAATTAAAAATAAAATAACTTTGTGCTTTGTTTCTTCCATTAATGGTGCATGGACAATACCACAAATACACAACTGTTTTATTGTCTACATTTCATAAAAGTCATCATACAATGGTATTGCCGGGACAGTGTTTTATTAAGAATAGAGATGAGCGAGCCTACTCTGCCACGCCCCTTTTTCGCCCGCGTACCGCGATTTTCGAGTACTTCCGTACTCGGGTGAAAAGATTCGGGGGGCGCCGTGGGTGAGTGGGGGGTTGCAGCGGGGAGTGGGGGGGAGAGGGAGAGAGGGCTCCCCCCTGTTCACCGCTGCTACCCCCCGCGCCGCCACGCCTCCCCCCGCCCCCCGGCGCCCCCTGAATCTTTTCACCCGAGTACTGAAGTACTCGAAAATAGTGGTGCTCGATCGACTAATTACTCGAAACTAGTAGGTTCGCTCATCTCTAATTAAGAATCAACTTCTGTAAGTCAAAGTGGATGTACATGTCGGCAGGCTTCACAGGATATGCCATTAATGTATAAAATGAGAAAACAACTTTAACGGTCAAGCGCATTAGAATTCCTGACACTCTGGCCAATAATCCAAAGGACTTCCTGTATGTAGAATCATAGACTGGTAGAGTTGGAAGGAACCTCCAGGGTCATCGGGTCCAACCCTCTGCTCAGTGCAGGATCACTAAATCATCCCAGACAGATATTTGTCCAGCCTTTGTTTGAACACTTCCATTGAAGGAAAACTCATCACTTTCTGTGGTAACCTGTTCCACTCATTGATCACCCTCACTGTCAGAAAGTTTTTTCTAATATCTAATCTGTGTCTTCTCCCTTTTAGATATATACCGTTTTCTGCCTATGAGTAATAATTTCCTTGTGTTTCAGTGCACCTTCAATCATGTTTTCTGACCAGTCATAGCTGTAGGTTTTCCTGACCTTACTATCTACCTTAATCTGTCCTGATCTGTGGCTAATACAAGTGCCACTTGGCATGACCAGTATTGTGAACCATCTGTGAACCTCCGATGGACACAGCACCAACATCCTCAATGCCGGGGGGTTGCCATGTCTCAGACTACTCTAGCAGTTTAGTGTGAGACTGTAAGAGACATGTTGCGGACAGACAAAAGGGACTTCATAATGGAGGAATAGCAACATCCGCTTTCAAAAAGGGCCACCATTGGCTATGTATTGGGTTAAATATGTACCTTTGGACTGTAGAGTCCAAATTGAAAATAGTCCAGTACAGAGAATACATTTATATCTGTCCCAACCCGAACTAGAAGTTTAACTTCCTGATCAAATTTTGTATGCCTAATTGTGGAACCTTTTGCATGTGATGGCTCCTCGTGAGACTATTCAAAATCAGCTATTCTTAAGTCGGATGTCATATCTCACTAGTAACCATTTTTTATCTTCAGCAAATACTTCCTTCTGGATTAAATCAGAGTTGTGACTGGTATCTCTCAGTCTAATGATTTGGACCAAGCCTTCCAAACTTACAATTTGAAATCCATCTTTCATGCTTTTATGAAACTGTAAAAAGTATGTTTTGCATTACATTTTCTGCTTGCCAGGAAGAAATTCTTCTGAGCGCTTTTCTGAAGTTCTGAATTAGTTTTACAGTATCAACATAAATGATGACATTGCCTTTAATATAAATGTACATAACAGAACGATAATCATTACATAAAACAAGCAAACAGTGAAGCAAAATGGGATGAATAACTACTAGTTCCTGTCTTAGCCAATGGGATTTAGAATGCGTTTGCTCAAGACTGGACCACGAAGACTTGATAAAAGATGCAGTTGCCCAGGATGTAATTATAGTTATGGTTCTGCTCTGGATAAAGTAGTTGTCCAGACTTTGACACACAATGAGAAGCTTGTTAGTATGGTTTATTTGAAGTCTTTAATACATTTGAAAATGTCATCCATTCTTCATCTATTTATTTACTTTTTTACCATATCTGATTTCACGGCAGTAAGATGCGGTGAAGAGCCTCACTGAAGAGCATTGCTAGGCCTCCTTGTCCTATCTTTGCCCTCAACGTAATGCCAATTTAGCCTTGAGCTGAAGACTTGAGTAATCCATGGCATACTGGTTTCTAAGGTAATGCTTGCCAATCTTAGTTCGGAGGTTAGGCAATGTATCCACAGTAATCCGTGGGATTTTACTGTACTGAGAGCAGTGAAGGTAAAAAACAACTTGGAAATAGTCAGTCCATCTTGTTTCCATTCTCATCGACATTATTAACAATTTTAATGAGCTACTCTGGTGATTTTTTCCCCATTGATTATATAGCTAGTCCCCCAGTATGTACAGTATAAGTTGGCTATTATAGTTGTTTAGTTATTTCTTTCTATGTACAATTCCTAGAGTCCTTCTCCTAAGGTGGGTCACGTGATCCCTTTCTGATTTATTTGGGTTTATGTGTTCTCAAAAAAATATAAAATCAGTTTTTCAGCCAGCATAATCCCTATGTGATGAACCCTACCACATAAGCTCTTTAGAGGGGGGCACAGAAACACCTATCACAGTTACTATTGATGGTTAGAAGCTTGAAAGAGATGATAGTTCAGCCTTCTGACTTTATACCTATGGTCTGTAGTTTATTTAAGTGAATATGCAGAGTTGTGAAAATGACAGTGTCCTCCCAGCAGGCAGAGATGGTACGGGTTCTAGCTGTTCATATAATGTTGTGCTGATGCATCATGGGATTGATAGCGCAGAATGGTGAATCAGAAAGAAATTTCAATAACAAGATGGTACCAGATAACCATAAGACAGGAGGCTACACAGCATGGAAGTGATAGTGATATAGAAGACCAGAGTGTGACAGACAATCAGGTGAGAGGTGCAAGGATGAAAAATATTTGCTTACACAGGAGTGGCCCTTTGAAAAACAAAAATAAACAGCACGGTTAGGTAAAAAAAAACCTCTCTATAGTCAACGGAGCCCATATAGGATAAAAAGTGCTCATTTTATACTGTTTACTGACTTTATTCTAGTTACCCAATAATAGAGTTTGTTGAGGCAGGTGGGGTGAGTATACCTTAGATACAGTTCTCTTTTAAATGAATGGCTGAAATATACTTTTATGTTGTACAACAGAAGTAAACATTGCTGAATGACTATGTGTTGTTAGGATGCATCATCATTTCTCTGATGATCACATGACTTCCAATAGGATAGATATTCTCATCTGATTTATGATGGAGTAAAGGCTTGTGAACATGATGTAGCCCCTTATTTGTACATTTACTTGCTTCGAGTTGATGGATTACTGAAAAATCTAAAGTAAAAATATTCACCTAACCCAGTTTTCATTTTGCACACAGCAGAGCACGCTGTAGGGTCATGACATCATCACGCCTGCTTACATGAGAGACCCGTCCTCTTATAGGTCATAGGCCTAAAGTTGTCTGTGAATGTGGAGCCAATGGTTGAAGTCACAGATATAGTTGGAAGTGGTGCTTGGCCCACAATCTACCCTGCACTTGTCAATAATCAACCTCTCGATCCCAACTAGCAAGTTGTCAATACCTGATGTAGATAGTAGTGCAATAAGCAGTGGGATGTTGGAAGTAGAGATGAGCGAGCACCCAAA
The DNA here is from genome assembly GCF_035609145.1 of Eleutherodactylus coqui. NCBI lineage: Eukaryota > Metazoa > Chordata > Amphibia > Anura > Eleutherodactylidae > Eleutherodactylus > Eleutherodactylus coqui. Next base: position 231,267,162 of record NC_089841.1, read on the forward strand.
CGCTCGGGTCCGCGTTATTCGAGTTGAGCTCTTCGTAAAATTCGAGAGCTCTACTCGAGTAACGAACCCCATTGACTACAATGGGAGACTCGAGTCTTTTTGTATGTGGGACACCGGGTCCCAAGATTTTTTTTTTTCTTGGTTCTCTCTCTCTCTCTCTCTGGCACGTCACAGCGGGGAGGAGCCAAAAACTGGAGCGGGGTCGAACACGATTTGATGCTCGTTCGAGTAACAAGCACCATCGAGTACGCTAAATACTCGAATGAGCATCAAGCTCGGCAGAGTATGTTCGCTCAACTCTAGTTGGAAGTAATGAATTGAGTAGTGGGGTGCTGAAGAATGGAAAGAGTAGTGTTTTGTGGACAGTAATACGGTGATTACTGGTGTGCTAATAGATGCTGATAGTAGAGAAGCCAATAATGGGGTGCATATGGATGTTTCCACAGTTTTCAACTTTATCCAAGTCTTGAGGATGTGAAAAAAGTTGAGAGTGGGTCTTTACCTGTGATTTACATAGAACCTGTTGACGCTCAATGGCTGACAACTGCAATAAGGCTTGTCACAATTTATGTTTGTGCCTCCATTAAAAAATGGGAGGCAAACAGTGGTCAAGTATGTCCATCCAGCTTTGGTTTTGTATTATGAATTTGTGCACTACAGATACAAAACATGACAGTGTGCATTGGGGACGGAACCGAACACTGCCGAACAGATCCCATTGACTATAATGGGGTCCGTACGCTTTCCGCCCCGCTGATCGGCTTTTGAAGTAAGTGTTTTTTCTTCTGGTATTTTGAGCCGGACTTGTGATGGAACCTCCTGCTGGAAGTTCCGACACAGATATGAATCCAACCTTAAATGGACATGAAATCATGTGGATAAAGCAGTATACTGGAGCTACCCCGTTTCCCTGAAAATAAGGCTTACCCTGAAAATAAGACCTAGCATAATTTTTCAGGATTTTTGAGGATGCAGAATGATTTTTAAGGCTATTTGAGAATGCTTGAAATATAAGTCCTGCTCCAAAATTAAGCCCTAGCTACAGTTAATTAAAAGTCAATTTAAATAGTGTCCAGGCAGCTATACATGTAAAAAAGTGAAAGCTTTTGGAGCAAAAATTAATATAAGACACTGTCTTATTTTCAGGGAAACAGGGTATATAAGTCAGTAGGGAACTACATGACTACTTTTATTATTTGTTGACTTTTCCAGAGGTATCCAAATATATATACTGTATACATGCACATTATTCATCCAGAGGCTTACAAAACAAAATTCAGATTTTTCTCTTAGATTTCATCCAATTTTCACAGTGGAAAGTATTTGCTGCCTGTGAATATGGCAATCATAGGAGGTGTAATTGTGGGGGTGCTGTGTGATCAGGAGAGGTTTTCAGCCTCTTTATGGAAAAAGTATGCTTCCAGAATTCCAAAATTAACATATAGCAACACAATTCTGATTGTCACTGCAAAGCAACAGGAAAATGTCAAATATAAGGACTTCTTAAGTGCTTAAGAAAGTTCACCTAATCTGAACCAGCTGAGTGCTGTATGTTACATCCTGTCACTTGTGGGCAAATGTACAATAAGCTCTGTGCGCAAATTACATTAATACCAAAAAAGATGCAGAAGAAAAAAAATACAAGAACTAGAACTAAGCAAATAAAAGAGTCACAAATACCATGGCCGAATTCACATGAGCGCATACGTATTCACGCGCACATTTGCATCGCGTCTTTGCAGCATGGGCATTGAGTATCTGCAGCTGCAAGTGCTTTTGAGTGGCGAATCGTGCGCATTTGCAGGCACAAAAAAACACGCAACCACGCTCCCGTTAACTGAAATGGGCAATTAAGCTAATTAGATTGATACATGCTATTTTTGATCACAAATGCGCAGGGAAATAGAGCATGCTGCATATTTCTTGCAGAATGAAATGTGCACAAAATACGCATTTGTGAGTGACCCATTGCAATCAACAGGTTCTATTCTCTGCATATCGCGTGTGTACATTTTTCATGCGCAAATATGTGCCTGTGAATAAGCCCTAAGAGAGCAGTTGGATTGGATGAGGACTCGGTAATGTAGTTCAAGCTGTATGATTTACCCATGGAGGGATGCCCAGTACATTAACAAAGGATCTCCTTTGGGGCTCCTTCACACAGGCGTATGCATCTTTGTGCATGCCTCAGCGCAACATATTTGCGCTGTGAACAAGTCTTTTTTACGTGCTTATTTGGGTAATTTGCTGACCTTTTTACGCACCCAGGGCATGCTCAATTGTGGGGGGAAAATGAACATGCCTTGGTTTAAATGGCTATTTAGCCTAATGAGCCCCAGATGTGCTCTTTTTCCCAACTCCCATAAATTTCGCACAAAAATAGAGTAAATGAGCATTTTATGGGCGCATCTCTGTGTCCATGATACGCATATGTGTTCCAGCACGGCCGCGGATTTTAGGACTAAATCACATAAGCGCGTTTGATGCGTAAAATATGCACGCATATGGCGGAGAGAATAGAACCCAATGTTTCCAATGGGTTCGTTCTCACTTTTAGTTTTGTGCGCACAAAAAAAAGCAACATGCTCTATTTTTGTGTTGATTTGCGCACCTTAGGCACCATAGGAGTCTATGAGGGTGCTCAAATGCACACCCGATCCCGCGATATTGGGCAATGATCTGCACAATTTTGCAAGGAAATCGATAACACGGGAGAGTAATTAGGCTGCCCAGCCTTTTCAATCACAGCACGGGTCACAGTGTGGATGTGAATGGTCCCTAGCAGAGGGGAAATAACAGTCAGCAGCACAGATATGCAGGAGATAGCATGACCTTGACTGCGCAGAAGGTCGTGCTATTGCAAGCGTATCTGCACCTACGCTCGCGTGAAGGAGCCCTTACTGATAGGAACTCGTAGCACCGTAGGGGCCTAGGATGTTGTGAGTTTGGGTCATTTAATCCCGCAGAAATGCGCCCATAATACTCTCATCTGAAAATGGCCTTACACGTAATTCTGGAATATTCTATTTACTGAAGGCTAGTTCACTCATATGTATGCTGTGAGGAAGGAATCCATTCCCAAAATGCACTGCATCCATTTGAATTGGCATTGTGCCTTTTTTCATTATTTCACTAAATATGGAGTATTACCTGGACACGGCGACGCTGAAGCTTACTGATGCTCATGCGAGGAGATAAGCAACTAATTCTTTACATTATGGGAGGAATTCCTAAACAGGGTTACGTCAAACATTTGTTGTTAAAAAGTCACAAACTTTTGAGTCACATAAAGTCAAGTAATTGTCAGAAATCATTGGAAGCACCTCCGATTGTCAAGAGAGTAAATGACATTGCTAAGAGTGCTAAGGCAGCAGAAATGCAGTCCTAAGCTCTCGCTCATGACCTGAAGGTTGTGAGTTCAATCCCTGCTTGGCTCAGGTAGCCGGTTCAAGGTTGACTCAGTCTTCCATCCTTCTGAGGTCAGTAAAATGAGAACCCAGCTTGGTGGGGGGTAATAAAAAGATTACCTGAACGTGCTGCGGAATAAGTTGGCGCTATACAAGTATTAAGATTTATTTATTTATTATTTATAAAAATGGAACATTCAACATAGGGTTAATTTATTAAAAACATCTTACTGCATGTCGTCAAGAAAATGATATTATTATTGAAGCAATTCTATATAGGCTGCCGGTGATATAACTTTCCGTCTTTCCCACCGTCCTAGTGTGTGCTGTAACTCAGAAGAGCGAAATTCCTAAGACAATTCAACAAAAGGAAATAAAGTGCGAGCTCTATAAGAAGTCCCTTCTACATTGGAAGGTGTAGAGTGTGTTTTTTTAGTAATTTGGTTTCATAGTTACGGACCAGTTGACAAATCGCTATGGCAACATATCCATTCGCTAGGATTCTAGTAAAACTCATAAGAATACAAACTATTTCAATTAAATCTTCATTTTCTAAGCACCTGCAGGCGTAGTGTGAAGCTGGGGGTTTCGGCAGACGTGATAGTTTGGGAAACAGGATGTCTCTTTAGTTTTTACACCCTTTCTATATTAATGTATAAGAAAGGAATTAACTGAGGTTATCAGCAAATCCTCAGTTATGTAGAGTCAAAATAATATATGAAATCGGAATATTAGACCTCCTAAAGAAGCTAAAATTGGAGACCAAAAAATGCTTAACCTTACAGTATTGTCACGGCCCCCGGTCTTCCCTTAGAGCCGGTAGCGTAATATTTCCAACTTTACCCCCCCCCCCCCCTCCAACAAAATATGTTGGATCAATTTTTTATCTTATAATAGAAAATACTACTTTTTGTGCTACATAGCCACGTTTTGACTCTGTTGCATTTTCTCCTGGGAGCTGCATTCTGTGGTCCAGCGTGAAAAGTCAATATAACCTCCACTTAGTTTAGTTTTGCCTATAACCACTTAAGTACAGAATATCCTGTCTGCTGAGTCAGTTACATCAAGGTCTGTAAAAGTACTTAAAAAGAAATCAAATTATTGTGTACTGGATAAAAATATTATAATGTAATATAGAGTGATAAACTCAGGTATGAGAATTACAGATGACAAGCCCATTGTGGACAATTTCCAATGTTAACCATTTTATTAAGTCAGGTCAACAAAAGGGATTTCCCTTGTCTAGAATCATATTCTCCATCCATATAGCATGCATACTTGGCTATTAAACTCTACATGATGTAAGAGGGTTTTTTTTTAATCAGAACAAAAGTACTTTTGTGTTGAGGAATTACAAGTGTAACATGTATCAGCCTGCAGGCAGAATGTGATCGACAAGTCAAGTTTGTTCAACCTGTTAGCCACAGATATGGTTCCCTGTTAACGTTTGTGGACATTTGTAACAATTTAGGATGTTTTTCAGTACTATTTGTGCCCTTTTATTTGAATTGTTGCTTTATTTTCACTGTTTGTTTTTGTTCATGTTTCGTAGCTTCCGCTCCTTTATAAGGGAAAAGTTTGCCGTAACTATTTTTAACAATTCTAAAGTCCTACCTTGACTAGACCTGATCTCTATTTCAGGGTTGAGTGTAATTCTGAGCATAATTTGTAATTATTTTTTTAAATTCATTTAAATACAAAATAAAGGAATAAAACAAAACTAGCCTTTAGGGTGGCTTCACACGAGCGTGTTTTTGTGCGTGCATACATACACGCGCACAAAAACATGCTCCTATTAGAACCAATGCATTCCCTATGGTGTGTTCACTTGTCCATGTTTTACAGGTGCTATCCCTAACCGACGCTGCCAACTACCAACCTATCTCTAACTTCCCCTTAATCTCCAAACTACTTGAACGCCTGGTCTATTCCCGCTTTCTCTCTGATAACCCTACATTCGACCGAAACTGCCCTCACAAAAGTATCAAATGACCAGATGACAGCCAAATCACTGGGAAACTATTCCCTACTAATCCTCCTTGATATCTCTATGTATTTGACACTGTCAACCATGACCTCCTTTTTGCTATGCTTTGCTCTATCAGCCTAAAGGACAATGTTCTCTCCGGGTTCTCCTCCTACCTTTCTGACTGCTCTTTCAGTATCTCCATTGCTGGGTCTATCTCCGCTCCCCCTCGCTGTTGGGGTTCCCCAGTGCTCGGTCCTTGGCCCCCTTCTCTTATCTATCTACACAGCCCCCATCGAACAAGCTATTTGCAGATTTGGACTCCAATACCACTTCTACTCTGATGACACCCAGTTATACACCTCTTCCCGCTATATCTCTGCACCTTTCCTCCAAAACATCACCGACTGTCTGTCTGCTATCTCTAACACCATGTCCTCCCTTTTTCTCAAGCTTAATTTTTAAAAAAACGGACCTCCTTGTCTTTCCGCCCTCAACCAACCAACCTCCCCTTAACATCTCCATATCAGTATCTGGCACCACCATAACCCCCAAACAGCACGCCCACTACCTTGGGGTCACATTGGATTCTAACCTCTCCTTTAGCCCTCACATCCAATTTGGCCTGAACATGCTACCTGCACCTCAGGAATATTGCTAAAATCCATCTGTTCCTCATCATGGACACGCTAAAGACACTCGTTGTCACCCTCATCCATTTCCGACTCGACTACTGCAACTCGCTGCTCATTAGCCTTCTCCACCCCAGACTCTCCCAATTCTAATCATCTTCTTATCCAGCCGCTTCTCAGAAGTCTCTGCACTATGCCAGTCACTACATTGGCTGCCCATACACTACAGAACTCAATTCAAACTCATCACCCTCATGCATAATGCTTTCCATGGTGCCACGCCATCATACATCGCTTCCCTCCTGTCCATTTATCACCCAGCCTGCGTGCTCCGCTCTGCTAACACACTCAGACTAAACACCCCTCTAAAACAAACCTCACATGCTCGCCTCCAAGACTTCTCTAGAGCATCACAGATCCTCTGGAGCGCTCTAACCCAAAACATCTAGACAATCCCCAACGCACAGAACTTCAGACGTGCCTTAAAGATGCACCCCTTCTTAGAAGCATACCAAACCTCCTGATCTAGTCCTCTACCCCTACAATATGCCCCCTGCCTCTCCCTATAGCTTTCCACTTGTGTCTATCACGTACACTTTCTGCCCCACACCTTCTGCATTACCCCTACTCCGTTTGTGTCTTAAAAACTGTATATTGCATGTTATCATCGCATTGCTGTGTTCCCCCTTGCTCCACCTCCTGCCTCACCATTTACTGTGAGCTGTAAAATGCTCAAGAACCAACAGGCTTAAAAAATGATGGATGCATCAACTGTTTTTGTGGAAACTAGAAAAAAGTATTTGTATTTGTAGTAAATGTATTTTCACAAACCATCCATGAATTTCTGGAGAGTTGGCAACCCTGCTTTAGAACAGAAGTAGGCATTATATCCCTTGCTACATGACCTTAGAGAGGGAGAAATCAACTACTTATAGGACCATCCTTTTCAGATTAAAAAAAGATGGCTCCCTGCTGTTTGCCCAGGATCCTGATGGCATATCTGGATTTTGTGCTGAATTTAACAATGTGAGGATCCACATCCTTGAATGACCATTTGTATCTCAATTACGGCCAAGGCCTTGCCAAAGGTAGGACAACTGGTCTCCTGCTTCACCGATAAGGAGACCCCCAACCACATATGCAAGACTCTTAATTGTTAATATCATTGAGGTTCTACAATGGTCTTTACGTTTGAATATTGTTTAAATGCCTGATAACCATATCTATTCATATGGACAATTTAGCCACAGCCGTAAGGGATTGGACTTTTTATGTCTTTTTAGTTTTTGGTTTTATTATGTTATTCTCAGTATGAGGGACACAGCAAACCTAGTTTCTCGAGTTTAAGTTGACTATCTTAGACATGTTCACTATATATCTATAAGCATCCTTTTACAGTTGAGCACCTAAAGAAGCTCAGTAATAACTAAATTGACAGACCTCTCCTGGCATATTCCTCTGAGACTGCATTCTGTGAGGCATATCGTTATTACTTATATGTCACTACGTATACTTTACAGATTTCCTACCAATTTGGTTGATGGTTCGGTACAGTATGTAGATTACACTATACCCATATAACGTGGTGCTACAGAAGGACTCATGACAGGCCTATAGGAGTAGGTTTTGAAACTGTGAAATAATCATGGAAAGGAGTCAAAACTAGAGATGAGCGAGCACCAAAATGCTCGGGTGCTCGTTACTCGGAACGAACTTTTCGCGATGCTCGAGGGTTCGTTTCGAATAACGAACCCCATTGAAGTCAATGGGCGACCCGAGCATTTTTGTATTTCGCCGATGCTCGCTAAGGTTTTCATGTGTGAAAATCTGGGCAATTCAAGAAAGTGATAGGAACGACACAGCAACGGATAGGGCAGGCGAGGGGCTACGTGTTGGGCTGCATCTCAAGTTCACAGGTCCCACTATTAAGCCACAACAGCGGCAAGAGTGGGCCCCCCCCCCCTCCCAAAAACTTTTACTTCTGAAAAGCCCTCATTAGCATGGCATACCTTTGCTAAGCACCACACTAGCTACAACAAAGCACAATCACTGCCTGGATGACACTCCGCTGCCACTTCTCCTGGGTTACATGCTGCCCAACCGCCCCCCCTCCCCCCCACAGCGCACACCAAAGTGTCCCTGCGCAGCCTTCAGCTGCCCTCATGCCACACCACCCTCATGTCTATTTAGAAGTGCGTCTGCCATGAGGAGGAACCGCAGGCACACACTGCAGAGGGGTTGGCACGGCTAGGCAGCGACCCTCTTTAAAAGGGGCGGGGCGATAGCCCACAATGCTGTACAGAAGCAATGAGAAATAGAATCCTGTGCCACCGCCATCAGGAGCTGCACACGTGGGCATAGCAATGGGGAACCTATGTGCCACACACTATTCATTCTGTCAAGGTGTCTGCATGCCCCAGTCAGACTGGTAATATGTACCTTAACAGTAACCGCGTTGGTGGTAATGTGGTGATGACTGCGGACCTAGTAGCGCGGTTTTATTTTGTTGGTTTTCGGAATGTGGCCAGGATTAAGTGGGCCGTGGCGGGGGGATGGTGTGGGGGCTCTCTTGTAGTGTCGGTAAAGGTGAAATTCTTGGACTGCCACCAGACGAACCAATGCAAAGGCATTTGCCAAGAATGTTTTCCCTGTTGGAGGAGGAGGGGGATGTTTTTGAGGCACTACGTGTCCTCTCCACGTGTCCGTGGTTATATGCACCTTAACAGTAACCGCGTTGGTGGGAAATGGCCTCGCCGCCATCATGTCTTTGGGAAGCCTCTGTTTCCACACCCCAGAGACATACCATTAGCAGCGGTATAGGCAGAGCCCAGAATTCGTAACATTTCAGCCGTAGCATTAGGACAGGCCCCACTAACATATCACTAGCAGCATTATAGCGGGAGCGCAGTCTCCGTTCCATGTCAGCAATAGTAGCACTCAAGACAGGCCCCAGTAACAATTCCGAAGCAGCAGTATAGCGGGAGCGCAGTCTTCGTTCCATGTCAGCAATAGTAGCACTCAAGACAGGCCCCAGTAACAATTCCGAAGCAGCAGTATAGCGGGAGCGCAGTCTTCGTTCCATGTCAGCAATAGTAGCACTCAAGACAGGCCCCAGTAACAATTCTGAAGCAGCAGTATAGTGGGAGCGCAGTCTTAGTTCCATTTCAATAGCTGCAGTATAGCCAAGGCCCAAGTTACATTTATGTAGCTAAAGTGTAGGCCAACCCCACACACACTTCTGTACCATGAGTGCAGGCGAAGAACATACAAATTGCTATGATTACACTGTAGGTGAGGGCCCCAAAAAATTGGTGTACCAACAGTACTAATGTACCTCAGTAAAAATTGGCCATGCCCAACCAAGATGGCAGGTGAAACCCATTAATCGCTTTGGTTAATGTGGCTTAAGTGGTAACTAGGCCTGGAGGCAGCCCAGTTTAACGAAAAATTGGTTCAAGTTAAAGTTTCAACGCTTTTAAGAGCATTGAAACATATAAAAATTGTTTAGAAAAATTAGATGAGTGAGCCTTGTGGCCCTAAGAAAAATTGCCCGTTCAGCGTGATTACGTGAGGTTTCAGGAGGAGGAGCAGGAGGAGGAGGAGGAATATTAGACACAGATTGATGAAGCAGAAATGTCCCCGTTTTGGATGGTGAGAGAGAACGTAGCTTCCATCCGCGGGTGCAGCCTACGTATTGCTTACGTATCGCTGCTGTCCGCTGGTGGAGAAGAGAAGTCTGGGGAAATCCAGGCTTTGTTCATTTTGATGAGTGTTAGCCTGTCGGCACTGTCGGTTGACAGGCGGGTACGCTTATCTGTGATGATTCCCCCAGCCGCACTAAACACCCTCTCTGACAAGACGCTAGCCGCAGGACAAGCAAGCACCTCCAGGGCATACAGCGCTAGTTCAGGCCACGTGTCCAGCTTCGACACCCAGTAGTTGTAGGTGGCAGAGGCGTCACCGAGGATGGTCGTGCGATCGGCTACGTACTCCCTCACCATCCTTTTACAGTGCTCCCGCCGACTCAGCCTTGACTGGGGAGCGGTGACACAGTCTTGCTGGGAGCCATAAAGCTGGCCAGGCCCTTAAAGACTGTTGCACTGCCTGGGCTGTACATGCTGCTCGATCTACGCACCTCCCCTGCTACCTGGCCCTCGGAACTGCGCCTTCTGCCACTACCGCTGTCGGATGGGAATTTTACCATCAGCTTGTCCGCAAGGGTCCTGTGGTATAGCAACACTCTCGAACCCCTTTCCTCTTCGGGAATGAGAGTGGGAAGGTTCTCCTTATAGCGTGGGTCGAGCAGTGTGTACACCCAGTAATCCGTAGTGGCCAGAATGCGTTGAATGTGAGGGTCACGAGAAAGGCATCCTAACATGAAGTCAGCCATGTGTGCCAGGGTACCTGTACGCAACACATGGCTGTCCGCACTAGGAAGATCACTTTCAGGATCCTCCTCCTCCTCCTCCTCCTCCTCCTCCTCAGGCCATACACGCTGAAATGATGACAGGCATGCAGCATGGGTACGGTCAGCAGTGGGCCAAGCTGTCTCTTCCCCCTCCTCCTCATCCTCCTCATGCTCCTCCTCCTCCTCCTGAACGCGCTGAGATATAGACAGGAGGGTGCTCTGACTATCCAGCGATATACTGTCTTCCCCGGCTCGGTTTCCGAGCGCAAAGCGGCTGCCTTTATGGTTTGCAGGGAAGTTCTCAAGATGCATAGCAGAGGAATGGTGACGCTAATGATTGCAGCATCGCCGCTCACCACCTGGGTAGACTGCTCAAAGTTTCGAAGGACCTGGCAGATGTCTGCCAACCAGGCCCACTCTTCTGAAAAGAATTGAGGAGGCTGACTCCCACTGCGTCGCCCATGTTGGAGTTGGTATTCCACTATAGCTCTACGCTGCTCATAGAGCCTAGCCAACATGTGGAGCGTAGAGTTCCACCGTGTGGGCACGTCGCACAGCAGTCGGTGCACTGGCAGATTAAACCGATGTTGCAGGGTGCGCAGGGTGGCAGCGTCCGTGTGGGACTTGCGGAAATGTGCGCAGAGCCGGCGCACCTTTACGAGCAGGTCAGAAAGCGCTGAACCACCAAATTAAAGACGTGGGCCAGGCATGGCACGTGCGTGAGGCTGCCGAGCTGCAGAGCCGCCACCAGGTTACGGCCGTTGTCACACACGACCATGCCCAGTTGGAGGCTCAGCGGCGCAAGCCAACGGTCGGTCTGCTCTGTCAGACCCTGCAGCAGTTCGTGGGCCGTGTGCCTCCTATCTCCTAAGCTGAGTAGTTTCAGCACGGCCTGCTGACGCTTGCCCACCGCTGTGCTGCCACGCCGCGCGACACCGACTGCTGGCAACGTCCTGCTGCTGCTGACACATCTAGATTGCGAGACAGAGGTTGAGGAGGAGGAGGAGGAGGAGGGTGCTTTAGTGGAAGAAGCATACACCGCCGAACATACCACCACCGAGCTGGGGCCCGCAATTCTGGGGGTGGGTAGGACGTGAGCGGTCCCAGGCTCTGACTTTGTCCCAGCCTCCACTAAATTTACCCAATGTGCCGTCAGGGAGATGTAGTGGCCCTGCCCGCCTGTGCTTGTCCACGTGTCCGTAGTTAAGTGGACCTTGCCACTAACCGCATTGGTGAGGGCGCGTACAATGTTGTGGGAGACGTGGTCGTGCAGGGCTGGGACGGCACATCGGGAAAAGTAGTGGCGACTGGGAACTGAGTAGCGCGGGGCCGCCGCCGCCATCATAGCTTTGAAGGACTCCGTTTCCACAACCCTATACGGCAGCATCTCAAGGCTGATAAATTTGGCTATGTGGACGGTTAACGATTGAGCGTGCGGGTGCGTGGCGGCGTACTTGCGCTTGCGCTCCAACAGTTGCGCTAGCGACGGCTGGACGGTGCGGTGCGAGACATTGCTGGATTGGGCCGAGGACAGCGGAGGTGAGGGTGTGGGTGCAGGCCATGAGACGGTCGTGCCTGTGTCCTGAGAGGGGGGTTGTATCTCAGTGGCAGGTTGGGGCACAGGGGGAGAGGCAGCGGTGCAAACCGGAGGCGGTGAACGGCCTTCGTCCCACCTTGTGGGGTGCTTGGCCATCATATGTCTGCGCATGCTGGTGGTGGTCAGGCTGTTGGTGGTGGCTCCCCGGCTGATCTTGGCGCGACAAAGGTTGCACACCACTGTTCGTCGGTCGTCAGGCGTCTCTGTGAAAAACTGCCAGACCTTAGAGCACCTCGGCCTCTGCAGGGTGGCATGGCGCGAGGGGGCGCTTTGGGAAACACTTGGTGGATTATTCGGTCTGGCCCTGCCTCTACCCCTGGCCACCGCACTGCCTCTTGCAACCTGCCCTGCTGCTGCCCGTGCCTCCCCCTCTGAAGACCTGTCCTGTGTAGGCGTTGCACACCAGGTGGGGTCAGTCACCTCATCGTCCTGCTGCTCTTCCTCCGAATCCTCTGTGCGCTGCTCCCTCGGACTTACTGCCCTTACTACTACCTCACTGCAAGACAACTGTGTCTCATCGTCATCGTCCTCCTCACCCACTGAAAGGTCTTGAGACAGTTGCCGGAAGTCCCCAGCCTCATCCCCCGGACCCCGGGAACTTTCCAATGGTTGGGCATCAGTGACGATAAACTCCTCTGGTGGTAGAGGAACCACTGCTGCCCAATCTGAGCAGGGGCCCGAGAAAAGTTCCTGGGAGTGTTCCCGCTCCTGAGCATGTGTCATTGTAGTGGAGTGAGGAGGCTGGGAGGAAGGAGGAGCAGCAGACAGAGGATTCGGATTTGCAGCACTGGACGGTGCAGAACTCTGGGTGGATGATAGCTTGCTCGAAGCACTTTCTGCCATCCAGGACAGGACCTGCTCACACTGCTCATTTTCTAATAAAGGTCTCCCGCGTGGACCCATTAATTGGGCGATGAATGTGGGGACGCCAGAAACGTGCCTCTCTCCTAATCGCGCAGCAGTCGGCTGCGACACACCTGGATCAGGAGCTCGGCCTGTGCCCACACCCTCACTTGGCCCTCCAGATCCTCGGCCGCGTCCACGTCCTCTAGGCCTACCCCTACCCCTCAGCATGCTGTATTACCAGTGATTTGATTTCCCAGGCAGGAAATAAATTGGCGCAAGCCTGCAGGCCAAATATAATTTTTTCGCTTTTTTGCAAAGGGAAGGCCCCACTGCGGATATTCAATGAACAATACGTTTAATAACTGTGGTGTGGCCCTGAAAAAGTGTTACACAACTTTAGTGTAGCAGAGTTATTAACTCTGGCAGAGCAGGTATTTGCCAGGCAGGAAAGACAATGGCGCAAGCCTGCAGTAAACCGTAGCTGGTTGCGTTTGATTTTTGTACGTTCTCCACGCAGCACACACGTACACGGAGACCTTAGGACTGACACAGGCAGGCCAAATATAATTTTTTCCCTGCTTTTTTGCAAAGGGAGGGCCCCACTGCGGATATTCAATGAACAATACGTTTAATTAATAACTGTGGTGTGGCCCTGAAAAAGTGTCACACAACTTTAGTGTAGCAGAGTTATTAACTCTGGCAGAGCAGGTATTTGCCAGTCAGGAAAGACAATGGCGCAAGCCTGCAGTAAACCGTAGCTGGTTGCGTTTGATTTTTGTACGTTCTCCACGCAGCACACACGTACACGGAGACCTTAGGACTGACACAGGCAGGCCAAATATAATTTTTTCCCTGCTTTTTTGCAAAGGGAGGGCCCCACTGTGGATATTCAATGAACAATACGTTTAATTAATAACTGTGGTGTGGCCCTGAAAAAGTGTCACACAACTTTAGTGTAGCAGAGTTATTAACTCTGGCAGAGCAGGTATTTGCCAGTCAGGAAAGACAATGGCGCAAGCCTGCAGTAAACCGTAGCTGGTGGCGTTTGATTTTTGTACGTTCTCCACGCAGCACACACGTACACGGAGACCTTAGGACTGACACAGGCAGGCCAAATATAATTTTTTCCCTGCTTTTTTGCAAAGGGAGGGCCCCACTGCGGATATTCAATGAACAATAACTGTGTTGTGGCCCTGCCTACACAATTCTGTCCCTGTAGTATCAATGGAGGGTGCAATGCTCTGCACAGACGATTTTTAGAAAAAAAAAAATATGCAACATTGCTAACAGCAGCCAGCACAGTACTGCACACGCTTAAATTTGGCCCTAGAAAGGACCGTTGAGGTTCTTGAAGGCTACACTCACTCCTAACACTCTCCCTGCCTAAGCACCACTTCTGTCCCTAATACCGGGTGCAATGCTCTGCACTGCCGATTTTGAGAAAAAAAAACAAAAAACCACTGCTAGCAGCAGCTTGCACACAGGTAGATGTGGCCCTAAGAAGGACCTTTGGGGTTCTTGAAGCCTACACTGACTCCTAACGCTCTCCCTACAGCAGCTCAGGCACCAGCAGCACTGTCCCTCAGCTAACTCACAAGGCATCTGAGCCGAGCCGCGGGAGGGGCCGATTTTTATACTCGGGTGACATCAGATCTCCCCAGCCACTCACTGCAGAGGGGTGGTATAGGGCTTGAACGTCACAGGGGGAAGTTGTAATGCCTTCCCTGTCTTTCAATTGGCCAGAAAAGCGCGCTAACGTCTCAGAGAGGAAACTGAAAGTAACCAGAACACCGCGTGGTACTCGTTACGAGTAACGAGCATCCCGAACACCCTAATATTCGCACGAATATCAAGCTCGGACGAGTACGTTCGCTCATCTCTAGTCAAAACCCATTTGGGAATTTGGAGTTCACAGAGAGGCATCCTTTGTTCAGGATCATCTTCTATTAGCTTGAGCTGAGAGAGTCTACAAAGATCTTTTCACAGGAAATCCATTGGTTTGAATAGACACTATGTAATGCTTAAAAAGACTGTGTCACCTAGTTTTAGCCCTATAAGCTAAGCTTATGGGCTAAAAGTAGATGACCTGCTGAGTCCAGGGATGTAAGTATTATACTTACCTTCCCCATAATTCCCTGGTCTGAGAGCTGGAAGCGGCCACTCAGTGTATTGAGCAGCACTGCTAAGTAGTCAATCATTGAGCGCCGGCTTCCAGTGCTGACACCAGAGGAAAGACGGGGATGGTAAGTATAAGGGCTAAAAGTAGGTGACAAAGTCTCTTTAATTGGTGGTATTGTAAGGTAATGGAATATTTACCACAAGGTTTCCCAAGCTAATTGTTAGGGATCCCAGCAATGGGACCCTTTGGAACTTTTTTAACAAGTAAGGATTGCCCAAAGTTATTTAATAAAGAGCTTAATGGTTGCCAACCACTTTTTCCAATCAGACCCCAGGAAACAATAAGACAGGTGCATCTACCCCTCCTTCCGCAACGTGGCAAACAGAGCCATTGGCTTCATCCTTGAATGGGCTGAATGTGCATGCCTTCTAGAGATAGATCTAGAACCATGATAAAATGTGTGATTTAAAAAGAAGTTGATGGTTTAACTAAGGGTATTTTCTAGTGACAAACATTCCTTAAAAGTACACTTTTTTTTCAATAGACTTTCTTAGCAAAGCTGAAGAAACTAAATTTTAATATGCCTTCTCTAAGAACCCCTTACAGTGATAAAACATGCCTCTTTTTTTATCATCAATATGTCAATAAATGTGGCTGCTCACTTGCTAGATTGTTATACCCCAGATCCCAGGCCTCATGCTTTCCCCGGCTTAACTCAACATTGGGCCCCAACATTCATGATCCACCAATTATTACCCACAATATTACTCATCCCTATATAATATTAAGGCCTCGGTCAGACGGGCGTTTTTTGCCACGATTTGCAGATCGCATGACGGATGCGCATCCGCAAATCGCGTGACCGGGGCCGAAAAATCGCCGGAAAAATCTGCTCCTAGCCGCGTTTCCTTTGAAACGGGCCTGATCACAGGAGCGCTGTCCAGCCCATTGAATTCAATGGAGCCGGCAATACAGCCGGCTCCATTGAAAGCAATGGGCTGCCGGCGAGCGCAGGATGAATTTTCAGGAAGGGCTTAAAAATATAAGCCCTTCCCTGAAAATCATCCAAAAATGTGTAAAAATAAAAAAAATATATATACTCACCTTGTCCGTGCAGCCGGAGTTCAGCCGCGGCCGGCCGGCAGTTCTCCTGAACTGCTCTGGGTAGTATTCAGCAGGCGGGGATTTAAAATCCCCGCCTGCTGAATGGGCTGCCTCTGGTTGGTCACAGCCCTCACCAATCAGAGGCAGCTCTCACTCACACCCATTCATGAATTCATGAATGGGTGAGTGAGTGCTGCCTCTGATTTGCTCAGCGCAGGGACCAATCAGGGGGAGCTCTCAGCTGTCATTCAATAGCTGAGAGCTGCCTCTGATTGGTCCCTGCACTCAGCCAATCAGAGGCAGAATTTTTTTTATTTTTACACATTTTTGGATGATTTCAGGGAAGGGCTTATATTTTTAAGCCCTTCCCGAAAATTAATCGTGCGCTCGCCGGCAGCCCATTGCTTTCAATGGAGCCGGCTGTATTGCCAGCTCCGTTGAATTCAATGGGCAAACATCATTTTTCTCTGTCACAGCTGTTACAGCTGTGGCAGAGGAGAATGATTTGTGTAGTATATGTTCTCGATGCCAGGGGAGGAACTTAAGGAAAAATTTAGTTGAATACTAGAGATGAGCGAACGTACTCGTCCGAGCTTGATACTCGTTCGAGTATTAGCGTGTTCGAGATGCTCGTTACTTGTGACGAGCACCACGCGATGTTCGAGTTACTTTCAGTTTCCTCTCTGAGACGTTAGCGCGCTTTTCTGGCCAATTGAAAGACAGGGAAGGCATTACAACTTCCCCCTGCGTCGTTCAAGCCCTATACCACCCCCCTGCTGTGAGTGGCTGGGGAGATCAGGTGTCACCCGAGTATAAAAATCGGCCCCTCCCGCTGCTCGCCTCAGATGCGTTGTGAGATAGCTGAGGGACAGTGCTATAGTGTTGGAGCTGCTGTAGGGAGAGCGTTAGGAGTTAGTGTAGGCTTCAAGAACCCCAACGGTCCTTCTTAGGGCGACATCTAACCGTGAGCAGTAGTGTGGAGGCTGCTTTTAGCAGTGTTGCACATTTTTTTTTTTTGCTATATCGGCCGTGCAGAGCATTGCGCCCTGCAGTAATACTACAGGGATAGAATTGTGTAGGCAGGGCCAGAAGACATATATTATCAATTGAATATACGCAGTGGTCCTTTAGAAAACAATATTTGAAAAAAAACTATTTGGCCTGCCTGTCACTCTGCTCGGTGTTCTGGGTCTGTGTCTGCTGCGGGTTGTAGTTCTCAAAATAAATACGCAGCCAGCTAAGTGTTACAGCAGGCTTGCGCAAAATTCTTTCCTGCCTCTGAAATCACCGCTCTGTTGCACTTAATAACAGTGCAACGCTGCAGTTCCGTGACACACACATCAGGGACAGAATTGTGTAGGCAGGGCCAGAAGACATATATAGATTGAATATACGCAGTGGTCCTTTAGAAAAAAATATTTGAAAAAAAACTACTTGGCCTGCCTGTCACTCTGCTCAGTGTTCTGGGTCTGTGTCTGCTGCGGGTTGTAGTTCTCAAAATAAATACGCAGCCAGCTAAGTGTTACAGCAGGCTTGCGCAAAATTATTTCCTGGCGTTCCGTAAGCGAACTCAGCCTACAACCACAGGCCAATAAGCGGCACATTAAATTACAGTGTTGTGTTTCTGCATTCCTGGTAATACAGCATGCTGAGGGGTAGGGGTAGGCCTAGAGGACGTGGGCGCGGCCGAGGACGCGGAGGCCCTAGTCCGGGTGTGGGCACAGGCCGAGCTCCTGATCCAGGTGTATCACAGCCGACTGCTGCGGGATTAGGAGAGAGGCACGTTTCTGGCATCCCCACATTCATAGCACATTTAATGGGTCCACGCGGTAGACCCCTTATTAGAAAATGAGCAGTGTGAGCAGGTCCTGTCGTGGATGGCAGAAAGTGCTTCCAGCAACCTATCGTCCACCCAGAGTTCTGCGCCGTCCACTGCTGCAACTCAGAATCCTCTGGCTGCTGCTCCTCCTTCCTCCCAGCCTCCTCACTCCATGAAAAGGAGACATTCTGAGGAGCGGGCAGACTCTCAGGAACTGTTCTCGGGCCTCTGCTCAGATTGGGCAGCAATGGTTCCTCTCCCACCAGAGGAGTTTATCGTGACTGATGCCCAACCATTGCAAAGTTCCCGGGGGCCGGGGGATGAGGCTGGGGACTTCTGGCAACTGTCTCAAGACCTTTCAGTGGGTGAGGAGGCTGATGACGATGAGACACAGTTGTCTATCAGTGAGGTAGTAGTAAGGGTATTAAGTCCGAGGGAGGAGCGCACTGAGGATTCTGAGGAAGAGCAGCAGGACGATGAGGTGACTGACCCCACCTGGTTTGCTACGCCTACTGAGGACAGGTCTTCAGAGGGGGAGGCAAGGGCAGCAGCAGGGCAGGTTGCAAGAGGCAGTGCGGTGGCCAGGGGTAGAGGCAGGGCCAGACCGAATAATCCACCAACTGTTTCCCAAAGCGCCCCCTCGCGCCATGCCACCCTGCAGAGGCCGAGGTGCTCAAAGGTCTGGCAGTTTTTTACTGAGAGTGCAGACGACCGACGAACAGTGGTGTGCAACCTTTGTCGCGCCAAGATCAGCAGCCTCACCACCACCAGCATGCGCAGACATATGATGGCCAAGCACCCCACAAGGTGCGACGAAGGCCGTTCACCGCTTCCGGTTTGCACTGCTGCCTCTCCCCCTGTGCCCCAACCTGCCACTGAGATCCAACCCCGCTCTGAGGACAAAGGCACTACCGT
The DNA here is from genome assembly GCF_035609145.1 of Eleutherodactylus coqui. NCBI lineage: Eukaryota > Metazoa > Chordata > Amphibia > Anura > Eleutherodactylidae > Eleutherodactylus > Eleutherodactylus coqui. The sequence goes on from NC_089841.1 coordinate 231,285,975, forward strand.
CTCCTGGCCTGCACCCACACCCTCACCTCCGCTGTCCTCGGCCCCATCCAGCAATGTCTGTCAGCGCACCGTCCAGCCGTCGCTAGCGCAAGTGTTTGAGCACAAGCGCAAGTACGCCGCCACGCACCCGCACGCTCAAGCGTTAAACGTGCACATAGCAAAATTTATCAGCCTGGAGATGCTGCCGTATAGGGTTGTGGAAACGGAGTCCTTCAAAACTATGATGGCGGCGGCGGCCCCGCGCTACTCAGTTCCCGGTCGCCACTACTTTTCCCGATGTGGCATCCCAGCCCTGCACGACCACGTCTCCCGCAACATTGTACGCGCCCTCACCAACGCGGTTACTGGCAAGGTCCACTTAACAACGGACACATGGACAAGCACAGGTGGGCAGGGCCACTATATCTCCCTGACGGCACATTGGGTGAATTTAGTGGAGGCTGGGACAGAGTCAGAGTCTGGGACCGCTCACGTCCTACACACCCCCAGAATTGCGGGCCACAGCTCGGTGGTGGTATCTGCGGCGGTGTATGCTTCCTCCACTAAACCACCCTCCTCCTCCTCCGCAACCTCTGTCTCGCAATCAAGATGTGTCAGCAGCAGCACGTCGCCAGCAGTCGGTGTCGCGCGTCGTGGCAGCACAGCGGTGGGCAAGCGTTAGCAGGCCGTGCTGAAACTGCTCAGCTTAGGAGAGAAGAGGCACACGGCCCACGAACTGCTGCAGGGTCTGACAGAGCAGACCGACCGCTGGCTTGCGCCGCTGAGCCTCCAACCGGGCATGGTCGTGTGTGACAACGGCCGTAACCTGGTGGCGGCTCTGCAGCTCGGCAGCCTCACGCACGTGCCATGCCTGGCCCACGTCTTTAATTTGGTGGTTCAGCGCTTTCTGAAAAGCTACCCTCGCTTGTCAGACCTGCTCGGAAAGGTGCGCCGGCTCTGCGCACATTTCCGCAAGTCCCACACGGACGCTGCCACCCTGCGCACCCTGCAACATCACTTTAATCTGCCAGTGCACCGACTGCTGTGCGACGTGCCCACACGGTGGAACTCTACGCTCCACATGTTGGCCAGGCTCTATGAGCAGCGTAGAGCTATAGTGGAATACCAACTCCAACATGGGCGGCGCAGTGGGAGTCAGCCTCCTCAATTATTTTCAGAAGAGTGGGCCTGGTTGGCAGACATCTGCCAGGTCCTTGGAAACTTTGAGGAGTCTACCCAGGTGGTGAGTGGCGATGCTGCAATCATTAGCGTCACCATTCCTCTGCTATGCCTCTTGAGAAGTTCCCTGCAAAGCATAAAGGCAGACGCTTTGCACTCGGAAACAGAGCCAGGGGAAGACAGTATGTCGCTGGATAGTCAGAGCACCCTCCTGTCTATATCTCAGCGCGGTGAGGAGGAGGAGGAGGAGGGGGAGGAAGAGGAGGAGGAGGGGGAAGACACAGCTTGGCCCACTGGTGAGGGTAGACATGCTGCTGGCCTGTCATCCTTTCAGCGTGTATGGCCTGAGGAGGAGGAGGAGGAGGAGGAGGAGGAGGAGGAGGATCCTGAAAGTGATCTTCCTAGTGAGGACAGCCATGTGTTGCGTACAGGTACCCTGGCACACATGGCTGACTTCATGTTAGGATGCCTTTCTCGTGACCCTCGCGTTACACGCATTCTGGCCACTACGGATTACTGGGTGTACACACTGCTCGACCCACGGTATAAGGAGAACCTTTCCACTCTCATACCCGAAGAGGAAAGGGGTTCGAGAGTGTTGCTATGCCACAGGACCCTGGCGGACAAACTGATGGTAAAATTCCCATAAGACAGCGGTAGTGGCCGAAGGCGCAGTTCCGAGGGCCAGGTAGCAGGGGAGGCGCGGAGATCAGGCAGGATGTACAGCACAGGCAGGCCAACACTCTTTAAGGCCCTTGACAGCTTTATGGCTCCCCAGCAAGACTGTGTCACTGCTCCCCAGTCACGGCTGAGTTGGCGGGAGCACTGTAAAAGGATGGTGAGGGAGTATGTAGCCGATCGCACGACCGTCCTCCGTGACGCCTCTGCCCCCTACAACTACTGGGTGTCGAAGCTGGACACGTGGCCTGAACTCGCGCTGTATGCCCTGGAGGTGCTTGCTTGTCCTGCGGCTAGCGTCTTGTCAGAGAGGGTGTTTAGTGCGGCTGGGGGAATCATCACAGATAAGCGTACCCGCCTGTCAACCGACAGTGCCGACAGGCTAACACTCATCAAGATGAACAAAGCCTGGATTTCCCCAGACTTCTCTTCTCCACCAGCGGACAGCAGCGATACCTAAGCAATACGTAGGCTGCACCCGCGGATGGAAGCATCGTTCTCTATCCCCATCAAAAACGGGGACCTTTTCGCTTCATCAATCTGTGTATAATATTCCTCCTCCTCCTCCTGCTCCTCCTCCTGAAACCTCACATAATCACGCCAAACGGGCAATTTTTCTTAGGCCCACAAGGCTCAGTCCTATAATTTTTATGAACAATTTTTATACGCTTCAATGCTCATTAAAGCGTTGAAACTTTCACCTCCAACAATTTTTATTTTAACTGGGCTGCCTCCTGGCCTAGTTACCAATTAAGCCACATTAACCAAAGCGATTAATGGGTTTCACCTGCCCTCTTGGTTGGCCATGGGCAATTTTTCTGATGTACATTAGTACTGTTGATACAGCAATTTTTGTGGGCCCTCGCCTACAGTGTAATCAAATGAATTTTTAGCCCACCTGCATTACAGCTGACGTTACATCCGCTGTGTTGGGCACTGCAATGGGATATTTTTATGTACCGCCGGTGGGTTCCAGGGAGCCACCCATGCTGCCGGTCCACAGGGAGTTGTAAATGCATCTGTTTCCACTTCTAAAGAACCCCAGTCTGACTGGGGCATGCAGTGTGGGCCAAAGCCCACCTGCATTAAGCACGACATTACTACCTCAGCTGTGTTGGGTAATGCAATGGGATATTTTTATGTACTGCCGGTGGCTTCCTGGCACCCACCCATGCTGTCGGTCCACAGGGAGTTGTAAATGCATCTGTTTCCAGTTCTAATGAACCCCAGTCTGACTGGGGCATGCAGTGTGGGCCGAAGCCCACCTGCATTATGCACGACATTACTACCTCAGCTGTGTTGGGCAATGCAATGGGATATTTTTATGTACCGCCGGTGGGTTCCAGGGAGCCACCCATGCTGTCGGTCCACAGGGAGTTGTAAATGCATCTGTTTCCACCTCTAAAGAACCCCAGTCTGACTGGGGCATGCAGTGTGGGCCGAAGCCCACCTGCATTAAACATGACATTACTACCTCAGCTGTGATGGGCACTGCAATGGGATATTTTTATGTATCGCCGGTGGCTTCCTGGCACCCACCCATGCTGTAGGTTCACAGGGAGTTGTAAATGCATCTGTTTCCACTTCTAAAGAACCCCAGTCTGACTGGGGCATGCAGTGTGGGCCGAAGCCCACCTGCATTAAGCACGACATTACTACCTCAGCTGTGATGGGCACTGCAATGGGATACATTTATGTACAGCGGGTGGGTTCTAGGGAGCCACCCATGCTGTGGGTGTACACGGAATTCCCATTGCGGAGTTGTACCTGCCTGTGACTATTTATAAAAAACCGCGGTCTGACTGGGGCGTGCAGACACCTTGACAGAATGAATAGTGTGTGGCACATAGGTTCCCCATTGCTATGCCCACGTGTGCAGCTCCAGATGGAGGTGGCACTGGATTGGATTTCTCATTGCTTCTGTACAGCATTGTGGGCTATCGTCCCGCCCCTTTTAAAGAGGGTCGCTGCCTAGCCGTGCCAACCCTCTGCAGTGTGTGCCTGCTTTTCCTGTGGCAGACGCCCTTATAAATGGACATGAGGGTGGCGTGGCATGAGGGCAGCTGAAGGCTGGGCGGGGACAGTTTGGTGTGCGCTGTGGACACTGGGTCGTGGGGGGGGGGGGAATTGGCAGCATGTAACCCAGGAGAAGTGGCAGCGGAGTGTCATGCAGGCAGTGATTGTGCTTTGTTGGAGGTAGTGTGGTGCTTAGCTAAGGTAGGCCATGCTAATGAGGGCTTTTCAGAAGTAAAAGTTGTTGGGAGGGGGGGGGGGGGCCCACTCTTGCCGCTATTGTGGCTTAATAGTGGGACCTGGGAACTTGAGATGCAGCCCAACATGTAGCCCCTCGCCTGCCCTATCCGTTTCTGTGTCGTTCCCATCACTTTCTTGAATTGCCCAGATTTTCACAAATGAAAACCTTAGCGAGCATCGGCGATATACAAAAATGCTCGGGTCGCCCATTGACTTCAATGGGGTTCGTTACTCGAAACAAACCGTCGAGCATCGCGAAAAGTTCGTCTCGAGTAACGAGCACCCGAGCATTTTGGTGCTCGCTCATCTCTATTGAATACATAAATGAGACAGCTTTCCTAGTTCTGTACCCCTCAGAGTCCTCGGTTTTAGAAGAACCCTTTTCAGAGGAGAAAGTGGCGCAAGGACTCACCCATGATAAAAAGCTCAGGCCTAAATGGGTTTAATAATAATTTTTACCAAACTTTGGGAGAACAATGAGTTCCATTTATGATAAGAGTTTCATTCTATCTCTTCCACTTGTCCATTTACCTCACATTCATTGGATACACATAGTTCAGTCCTTCCTAAAGCTGGACAAGTGCCCACTTCGTGTCCTAACTTTCAACTCATTTCTCTTTTTTTTTAAAACTCTTTATTGAGTGTTGTAGGGTAGAAAAATCCCACATCTCGGGAACAGTTGACTACATAGAGTCATTTCACAGATGAAGATATGCAGTATAGTATAAAATCCTCTGTAAAATGGGAATAACAAAGAGATAACAACCTAACATAGTAAAAAGGTTACACTGGAGAATAGCTTAGTAGAAACCAGTTGTCATAAAACAGTGAATTATTTAAAATGATTTAACCAAAAACATTTACAAAGGTCATGGAGATTGTTTAGCCATTGTAAAAGTAAGTCGTTAGATCAATTAGAATTCCACTCCAACCACACGGCCTCAAATCTGGGGAATTGGTTTTGAGATGATGCTGGTCAATTTCTCAAAACATTCAATCTCTTTAGTTTTAGCAAGGGTATGAGGAAGGGGAAAAGTCCAAAACTTCCAGCTTAGTGTAATAGCTCACTTAGCTGTTGACAATATGTGTGCTGATACCTGTTGATATTTTTGGGGTAAGCCTATTATGCTACCATTTAAAAACACAGACTAAGGGAATAGTTGAATTCTGACTCAGAGTTTGGAATTTAACCCCTTAAAGACCAGGCTGTTTCGTACCTTAACCCTTTCCAATCCAATTTGTATTCTGGTTTTCCTAGGAGGCTTACTCATTTTCTGCCGTTATACAATGGCGCTATATGCTGGCTAAAGCCAGTACTGCATGAGGTGACATGTTGGATAGGCTCCGACAGCAGAGAGGCTGGCAATATACAGTAAGAGAACCCCGACGGATGTCTTCCAACATCGGAGCTGTACAGCCTTAAATCATAATGTCTTCAGATGTCAGACAGTGGATTGGAAAGGGTTAAGGACCAAACACTTCTCAGGGATTTTACCCATGTGGTGGTTTAGCTGCCCTATTTTCTTCTCTTCAGCTATCAAAATGATTTTTGCTGCATTTTTTTCCATGGTATATAGGGCTATTCTTTTAATATCTTTTTCACTGACTTTTTTTCCGTTTTTAGTTTTATTGGAGGTAAAAAGCTAATAAAAGATTTTTTTTTAACATTTATAGTTATTTTTTTTAAATTAACATATTTAGGCTAAAGTAAAGTATGGAAATGGATTCCTCATTTTATTTCAGATGTCTTGATATATAATATGTATGGTTTGGCATATGCAGGGCGCATACGGTTTGGGTTAGCGTCGGCTTTGGGCTATTTTTTTTTATCTATATATTTTTATTTTATTCTGTAATTTTGCTTTATTTGTTTATGTAATTATTTTTTTTTTACTATCTGCATCCCCAATGACATCATAAAAGGCCTCTCGGGGACATTCACATGTTTTTTGTTTTACATTTTTCCTCTGTAGCTGGGACATCCATAGGAGCCTCAGTTACAGGGGATAACATCCCCTGTAGTGACAATAGTCACTGGCAGAGCTGATCTGGGTCTACTAGGACCCTGTAGTTCTGCTGTGCCAGGGGATCCCGATGGTCACGTGATTGCCGGCTCGTCTAGTAGAAGTTATACTTCCACTTTCGCTTCTTAGTACATGGCGCTTATTGAGCACTATGTACTAGGAAAAGGGGAAGGCAGAAGTGGTTAAAAAACAATTCTTCCTTCTCCTTGGGGTCCTCAGCTGTCACTAACAGATGACAATCCATCCTGCTTCTGCTTGATTGTATTTTTACTATAGGCTGGGATTAAAGCCCAGGACCAAGCGCCATATATCTACCGTGCTTGGTCCTTAATGGGTTAAGAGCCTATCAACTTTTTGGCAGTTGTAAAAACATAAATCTGAATCTGTGACCTAATTCTTTAATTAACATTAATGTTAAAGTTTTAGCAAAAATGATATCCCTGCACCTGTCCTCCCATTGTGATCTTTGCTATGGGCCCTCTTCCTTCTATGTATGCCTCTTGACACAGAAGTTTGTGTTTTGATATTCTGCATGTGGAAGTTTAGAGTATTAGCAGATACTACTTTTTCTGTTATGCTTCTTAAGATGTCCTTAAGGAATTAAAACTGCCAGTAAATATTGTATAAATTGTAAGTATATACATTTTAAGTGTATTTCTACATTCTGGAAAGCAGTAATAAGAATTTATATCATCATTATGAAAGCCTAGTTGTCTGAAAATATGTTGTCTACTAATGGTGGAAAGACACCACAAAGGCCAGAAAATAAATAGCTATTAATAACTGGTAGCTATGGCTAATAATAAAAGTATGAACAGGAAGAGCTTAGGGAAAGATGCCATCTAGCTCTACTTTTGTTGGCTTTGGATCGTTGTATGCAAATCAGGCTATTTTTATTTATTTTTTCCAATTTACTTATTCATCGGTTGGTTACAAAGTTTTCATTTTTGCAGATTACAAAACCAACGTAATAAAAAAAAAAACACTCTGACTTCCTTTTCTAATGTGCCTCACAACACCCACGTCCTAGATATAAATATCATAGCCACATCCACTGTTAAATACCACTTGGCAATCTATGCCACGAAGTGCCTCAGTATACACAATAAGATTGGGATTTAGCTGGGAAAAGGAGCCTTTGTGTAAGAAACCACTGTCAGGAAGTCAGACTCATGTTACAAAGTGTCTTTTATCAGATCTCGAAAATGTCAAATGAACAAATTATGCTAAATATATTTTATTGCAACTTTTTGTGTTTTTAGTCTAGTCGGCTTGAAATTATAATTCATGAATAGATTTATTATAGATCTCAGCAGCTAAGATACTTAGATACATAGAAAAGGCCCGTTATATGACTAGATGCAAGAAAGCTACAATGCATGATTATTTTCTACTGTGGTCATGGATTATTACATACACAATATTATATGTAAACTTTATGGAAGGGGGAAATATAAATCAGAAAATTGCCCTGAAAGGTTTTAGTTGTTCAAATATAATTATGAAAATATGTTTTTATTTTTTAATGGTTTACTTTGAATGCTAATACTAAATATTTGTAACTATCCATGTTGACTATGGAACAATGGATTTAACTGTTGTTTTGTTTAAATGTTTTGTTTAAATGTAATTGCTAATATGCAAACATCTCTTTACAGAAGTTGCCCAACTTAAGGCCCATTTACACGCAAAGACAATCGCTCAAACGATTGAAAGATTGACAGTTTTAGCGATCATTTTGCATAAAGTGTTAATAGACACTAATGCCCATTAACACTTTATCAGCTTCATTTGCGTGTAAAAGGGCCTCCAGGAGCTGTTTGCAGAGCACAGCATGTGGACTGGGCTTTGCACACAGCTCCATTGTTCTTGCAGTGGCTGTTTGCAGAATACAATGTAATCTCCAACTCCCTTGCAGAACACAGCGTGCAGTCCCTGTTATCTCTCTCCGGCTAATGGATTTTAAGCTCACCTTAAAATCATCGTTCAGCCGAAGAGTGAATGATGGCAGCGTTTACACGCAACCATTATCGCTCATATGCCATTGTTTCAATTAATTTTGAGCGATAATGGTTGTGTGTAAATGGGCCATTACACCATCAGGTCATACAGATGTCTCTATTAGGGCTTAGTCACACGGGCGTTTTTACATGCGTTTTTCTGCGCGTCAAAAAATTCGCACTTGATAGAACCAATGCTTTTCAATGGCAGCGGTCACATGTGTGAATTTGACATGCGGAAAAACGCGTGCAGCGAAAATTATAAGCCCTTCCCTGAACAACAATCCCAAAATGTGTAAAAATAAAAAAAAAATCTATACTGACCTCTTTGCAGCTGCCGGGGCTCAGCCGCGTCCAGCCGGGTCTTCTCTCTGCACTGCTCTCAGTAGTATTCAGCAGGCGGGGATTTAAAAACTCCGCCTGCTGAATGGGCTGCCTCTGATTGGCTGAGCCCTGTGACCAATCAGAGGCAGCTCTCAGCTGATAGGGAATTCATGTATGTTGGGAAAAGGTAGGGCGGGTACTGAAAAGGTGAGGAGCAAAAGATGTCTGGACAGCAAACAATACAGAAAAGCCATAGCTGGAAAAGTCATCACAACACTCTGGGCCTGATAGAGAAAACAGGAAAAGTGGACTAGCAGAAAGGTGAGAGTTACTGTATTGACTTATGTGGTCTGCAGAGTGTCTGAACAGACCTCGTATCTATATGGTCACTGCAGGTCGGTAATATTGGTCTTTCTTCGGAGGATTTATTCATTAACAGTATGGTAATACTAATTCATCACTATGCAGTGTAGTTGTGTTACTACTGTAGTATTGGAGGTATTATTGGTAATATTGATCTCCATATAGTAGGGCAGTTGTACTAATGAAAATTCAACCGGTTTCTGGTGCAAGCTGTGCTAGAAAAATGTTTTACATGGTTTGTTTTAAATGTTTTACACTTTAGGAAACTTTTTACAATTTGGTTGACAATGGGGCAAATAATGAAGAATAATGCATTGATTAATTTTTTTTTCAGCACATAACCATATATCCAGACTTCATATTTAGGCTAAATGAAGATCCATTCAATTTGAATGCAAACAGTTTTTCGATCTAGCCAGTTAAGCATACATGTGTGTTACTTGTGCTTGAGAGAATATACTTTTGAAATAGGCATTCATTAGCTTCTAAATTACAACATTTTTATTCCTATCTACAAAATAGAACACATTATTGTTAAACCTCCACAGTGATACATTCTCCTGTATGAAGCCAAATGTAACAACAAGATGAATTCTATGAAACTAAAATGTCATAATTAACCCCCCCCCCCCCCCCCCACAGTCTAAATGATACCAGAAGGCTTCCTTCGTCGTATAGTAGCCCATCAATGTAAAGTATGTCCAATTGTAGCATATTATTTCATCAAAAAGGAATGATGACGGTTGAAATAGGAGCTAAGTGGTGAGTAATGGCAATGCAGATAATTAAAAAAAACAGTTTTAAAAACTGTTGAGAAAAGTACAAGGAAACCATTATATAACAAAATTGCTTAAAGTGTAAAAGCATACATGATTTTTCAGATGACTGTTCAGAATAAGCTGCTTTGTGTGTGCATGAGGAACACTATTTCTAACTATTATGTGCCTTGCATAATGTATTTTTTCACCATTTTTCCCTTTTGCAGGCTGTATATCTGATTCACAGTTCTCTCTCTCACAACTGCTGGCAGAAGCCTGGCTGCTGTGCTGTGTACTATAGACAGAGAATTGCAGATTCTGCTTTCTGTCTGTAACACACACACACATGTACATAGTATGTAAGGTCGAAAAAAAGCATGTCCATCCAGTTCAGTCTATTACCCCCCTAATGTTGATCCAAAGAAAGCCAAAAGAAACCCCAATGGATCAACAACCTGTCATGTCCAATCAGGATGGTCTGAATAGGAAACCTGAAAGACTGATGGGCTGTTTACAAACAGACCATAAGTGCACACAAAACAATGGTAAGCAATTAAGAAAACAGAAACCAGGAAAACACTGTCTCTATAAACCCTTTACCCAGGAAAGGGACCTGCCTATATGCAGATAACCCGCCCTAACAAGGGCGAACCTGACCACTTATGTAGGTCACTAGCAGAACCTACATGGGAGAGGAGAAAACCACAGAGAACAAGATATCTACAATAGTAACTTCAGTACTTAGCTTAGTGAGAGGGAGACTGTAGCTAAGCACAAGGCCAGGTTAAATAGTCCCCCTAAATTATCCACAGGTGAAACCAAGCAAGTCTCACCTTAAACCACTCCCACCAGATCTAGAAGATAAAGAGAACCAAATACAAGACCTGAACCAGATTACTAGAAAGGAGCAGATCCCAGATACACTGCAACACAACCCTTCTGAAATTATTGGTGATTATAACATGATAGACTCACAGAGACATAACATTGTCATGTAGAGCAGTGTACAGCAGTACTGAGCAGTGTAGTTGTAAACAAATAACAGCAAATTACTCACCATCCTCTGTGTGTCTATTATTCTCCCCTCAGTCCTTTCTGCTCTCCATATACTTCAATGAGCAGGATGGCTTATTCTCCACTTCCTGTTCTTCCATCATGTTGTATCCAGCAACAGAGACAAAACACTTGACAATAGCCAGCAAATTAGTAGGAAGGGAGATTCCTAGTGACCATCACTGAGGGATTTTTCAGCACCAAAACCTCATTTCAGGTAAATAATCGCATTTTCACTTTTGCTATTTATCACATTGGCTATCGCATAAACACAAGTTGTTTAAAAAGTTAGTGTCTAGAAATGAGCGAGCACGCTCAGATTAAGCAGTTACTTGAGCGAAAATCGCTCTTTTCGGGTAACTGCTTACTGGTCAGAGCAGGCTCGGGGGGCGGCGGGAGGTAGCGGGGGGGGGGGGGGGGAGAGTGAGAGAGATCTCTTTGTTTCCCCTCTGCTACCCCCCACCGCCCCCTCGAGCCTGCTCAGACCAGTAAGCAGTTACTCGAGATGAGCTATGCTCGTTCGAGTAACTGCTTTATCCGAGCGTGCTCGCTCATCTCTATTAGTGTCCATTTAATGAGAAAATCTCTTTTAGGTATATTCAAATTAGATTTATTTGTTGTGGACTTTTCTTAGCTGAAAATCAGTAGCAAATTCGCAGCTAATCCACAGCAGCTAAATACACACTAAATGATGCGGATTTGGCTGCAGATTGTTATGGGTTTTAACTTTTGCATTACAAAATCCACAACATACAGTAAATTTACATGTGGAGGATTTAAAATCTTCATGGTATCTTAATTATGCTTTGATTCTGCAGAAAATTGCTGCTCTTTTACCCGCTGGTCTGACCCTGGAAGTAACTGCAGTGGCCATGTGCTATTAATTGTTCATTGACCTCAGTGGTTGTGTACGAAGTCAGTGATTGGTCATCAGTCACATGACTGATGACCACTGTAGTCACTTCCGGAATCGGGTTGTTGGGGACTGGAACAGTAGACCTAAATGGGGGAGGACATTGAAAAGGTGAATATTGTTTTTTTTTTTATTTTCTAGCCTTATCTGGCCTCTGTCATTTTTTCAAATCTTGGAAACCCCCTTTAAGATATTCTCCTCTGCAATATGGAGCATGCAAAACTATTAATATGAAATCGGAGGCATACTGAAGAGTGGTAAGGCTTCCATGGGTGGAGTATTATGGCTCAATACAACCAGGAGCTTGCACAGAGCTATAGTATTGCTGTGTACATGTGCCCTTAGGATTTTTTGGCATGTTTGAGAGGTGGCACCATATATACATCAGAGGAAATGGACTAATATATAACAGGTGAATTTAATTAGGTAATGCAGAAGATATAAATTATGTTCTCTGTGGAAACATATGAGAAAAATGAATATAGTGCTGCTATGGGTGCCAAAAGGAATATACAGTGATGAGCAAATTGCTTCATTTACTTTTGACAACCTGCAAGATTTTAGGAACGCCTAAAAGTAATTTAAGACTATTACTGACAGCACAATGAAAACGGATCTTGTTGTAGTCTATGTGAAAACCCAAGCAAGCTGCAATCCACTCATCAGTAAAAAGACATAGACCTACATAGCCCTATGTCTTACATAGGGCAACTTATGTACAGACTGAACAACACAAAGGGAAAGCCAGTAAACATCAATAAAACATCAATAAAGGCGAAATGCAGAAAATCAAGCCTCAAAGATTCGTGTTCTGCTGAAGAGCTGTCTATATGACAAGCAGCATTAAATCAGTCACCTAGTATAGCAATATTGGCTGAGGGCAGCATTATTGTTAATCATACAAATACAAGTTGTATTTTAGTCTTTTTTCTTAGAGATTTTATTGTTTATATTACAAACAAAATTAAATATAAATCAATCACGGGTACAGATGTAGCAAAGTTTAACTTGACTTTACAATAGTATCCGGTCCACCCATTGGGCCAGGCCCAAAATAATAAAGGAGGGCATACTCCCCTGTTCTGGAGTCCCAGGACACAGCTGAGAGCCACCATCGGCATTGGCAGCGACTTCCAGTAGACAGCCTGGTGGAAGTCAGATGTCAACTGTGGACGATCAGAGGTCGTAGCATCACTGTACATACTCCTGTTAAGAACACGGTGATGCTGCAGCCTCTGATTGGCCACAGTGGACACCTGACTTCCACCAGGCCGTATACCCAGACGTCGCTGCTGATACTGGCGTTGGCTCTCAGCTGCAGCCCAGGGCTCCAGGACAGGTGAGTATGCCCTCTTTTATTACTTTTGGCTGAGCCTAGTGGAATGCCGGGATTTTGTTGTAATGACAAAACTATTTTAAAGTGTTAAGATAACTTTCTTTGCCATAGTTCATTTTCCCCTTCAATAGCTTTTCAATGGTTTGTTGTGTTAAAATAAAAACAGCTTTTTAATTACGTAAGAAGTTAAACTTGGTTCATTTGTAAGTTAACAAAAGCAAAACACATAAGAAAGATAATGTAGACAAATTGGGATAATCCTAAAGTAAAGATAGCTTGGAGATAAGCTACAGTAGTGGGAATGACCATCAGGTTCCTCTCATAATGAAACCGGCTGACTTTAATGGTACAAAATGAAACATTCCACAATGGAGGAAAGTTTGAAATAACTGCTATGCATACGCTTTAGCATAACATAATGGGCATTAGTCTATAGGTAAGATATATACCAAAAAATTATGTACAGACTGAACAACACAAAGGGATAGCCAGTAAATATATATATGAGATATATACCAAAAAATTAAAGTTGTATGCATAATGATTAATGAACATAATGTACATAATGAACAAACTCCAGTTGAGCTACTCTATAAATTCATTGTATTATTAGGCTGTACCGATCCTGGGTTACAGTTTGTATCGGGGTATGTTCACACAACAGAATTTTTCATGGCGAATTACACCAGAAAAAAACATCTTGTTTATAGTCCGATGATGCGAGCGGGGAGAGGCCAGAGTGGCCAACCCTCATGACTCGGAGCTCAGCATGGAGGCTCAGTGTTTAGCACCGTTGCCTTGCAGCACTGGGGTCTTAGGTTCAAATCTGACTAAGAACAAAATCTTGTGTATTGGGAGAAAGCTGTCAGTCTAGATGATGTGGGAGGGAAGAGGCCGGAGTGGCCAACCCCCTTGACTCGGAGCTCAGCTCTGAGTTATACATACAACTTCTGTGTTTTGGAATAAAACATATTCTCCTTTTTTACACCATGTATTTTGTACCTAGAGCAATGGCAAACTATAGTCCATTCCCAGGTCTTAAACACACATAAGTGGACATTATAGTGGACGTAAGGAAAGTTGCTACCTGTTTGTGATCTCAACTTGCCCTGTAATGTAGCATGCGATTATTAGTATTCTGTCCTAAGTTATTCTTGCTAGTTACTATGAGGGGTGGGGGCTGAAAAGTCCTCAGCATGAGGAAGAATGGAATGAGCTAGGGGTATGAAGACTTAATGCTATTCAGCATATTCCCCATGAAGTTCACACACGTGTTATATCATTTCTGAAGTTTCTTTAACCCTTCCAAGAAGAACTTGAATATTCAGTCACTAAAAATCTGCTCTTTTGCTGCTATCACCTGTGAATCATTCAAAATGGGCATCCCTTCCAGGTTCTTATAGATTTGGAAATAAATAGTAGTCTGATGGAGCAAGATCTGGTGAGTAGGGTGGATGCTCCATGCACTGAATCCCGAAATCCTTCAAAAGATCCATAGTCTTGGCAGCCTTGTGTGAAGGAGCGTAGTCCTGGAAAAGAAGGAAATCTTTTTGTAGCTTCCCACATCTTATTTATTTAAATGAGGCCTTTAATTTGCTCAGCAATTGACAGCAGTATTCTGCATTTATGGTTTGGACCTTCTGAAGATAGTGTGTTTGTAAAATACCTGTGCTGTCCCAAGAAGGTTAGCCGTAACCTTTCCTGCTGATCTGTGTGTCTTGAATTGCTTTGGCTTTGGAGATCCAGAGAGCGCCACTGTGATGACTGATGTTTGGTCTCAGAATCATAGTGGTGTAACCAGCTTTCATCAACAGTTGCCAGTGGTTCCAAAAAAGTTGCACTGGATTCCCCAAAAGGCTTCAAAATCACATTAGAAGTGCTGATTCGTGAATGCTTCTGGTCAGCGTTTAAGCATTTTGGCACTCACTTGCCTGAAAGCTTGTGTGTATCCAATTGTTCATGAATTATACTGCAAACACAATTCTTGGATATCTACAGCTATTGTTTTCCATGAGATTTGCCTATCTTCTAAAACCATGAACACATTCAACAATTTTAGGTGATGGGTCTCCCAGATTTTTAAGCATCTTGGGTGCAAAAATTACCCTGCTGAAAGTTGGCATGCCATTTCTTCACAGTTGCGCATGACGGGCACTGGTCACCCAATGCTTCCATCATCAACTCATAAACTTCCTTTGGTGTTTTTTTTCCATGACCAGGAACTTCGGTTCAGTGCTGTAGAATTCTACATTTTTGTTTGCAACACCTCTTATAGTGATGTGAAAAAAAAGAAAAGTTAGTGCTGTCATCCCGAAAACAGGGAGGTAAGCCTGTAAAAGAAGACACTTTATAGCAACAATTACAAATTTTTGTATACATTTCAGGAACTCTCTGCCTGAGGACGTAGTGATGGCAAACTCGATAAAAGAGTACAAGAGGGTCCTGGACGCCACTCTTGAGCGTTACAGTATTAGGGCTCAGTCACACGGGCGCATCGGCACCCGTACACAGGCGCCCATGCGCCCATGTGACTGAGCCCTCACTGCCGGAAGAAGATGGCCATACCTGAAGACGGACGTCTCTCTGCAGTGCTGATGGAAGAACACATGAGGGCAATGAAGCCGGTCATATGTTCTTTCTCCCGGTGCTGCACAGAGACGTCCATCTTGAGGTACGGCCGTCTGCTACGTGCAGTAACACGGGCACCGATGCGCCCGTGTGACTGAGCCCTTACATGTTATAGTCACTGATTACTTCAGAAGGGTTGTTGATCCATGGATTACTCTGATTGCCAGAATGGAATCGGAAAGGAATTATTTTCCCTTAAATGGGAAAAATTGACTTATACTTAATTGGGGAGTTTCTTGCCTTTCTCTGGATCAACATTCAGGAAAATAGGCTGAACTGGATGGACATATGTCTTTTCTCAGCTAAACATACTATGCTACTATGTAAAGGGGTTGGAACAAGAACTTTTCGGACCCCCCCACCCCCACCCTCATATTAAAAAAAAAAGCTTTTAGGTTACGAGATACATTTCTAACCTCCTTTAATCAGATGACATTCCTTTTTACCATCTAGAGCCTTATACTACATTTTAGCAAATAATTTACAGCCTAATTTACCTTCCCCCTTGTACAGCACCATTAAAAGAGCACTTGTGCTAGCTGTCTAAGTAGTTAAACATCTGGCATTCATCTCTTTGACAGAATTTTGACTCCATTTAGGCATGTGCAAACAATTGATTTAATAAAAAAGATGTACTTAAGGAAGGCTATGAAATTATAAGAACAAATATCCCTGCTACCAGCACACATGTAATCTGGTAATGAAATGTATACGCGTCGGGTGCCAGGTAGACAAACGGACAGTTTAACTTAGTAGTGAAATATCAAGAGCGGAGAGCATGTGAAATGAATTCTGTTAATAAATGTCATTTTTGAAAATATGTAAGATTCATTAGTTATGGATAATAATATCAATATAGCAGTGAATACTCAACCATTCCTTTTTAATTATCCTCTACGCAGTTCAGTTCTGAACATCTCCTTTTGCTGTATAGGAGTGAAAAAACCTTATTCTGCACATATTAATAGTTTTTAAATCACACCTAAATATTAGGTTATTTTATTGATCTTAGTAATACATGTAGTTTTCTAACATTCGCAATTTAAAGAGTTAAATTATCTTTTAGACATAAATGAAATTAAAACAATCCAATTTTGGATTCAGGGTTTCCTAGGGGGCTTTCTCTTTTTGCCATTTTACAATGGTGCCATCTGCTGGCTAGATCCAGTACTGCAGTAGGTGACATGCTGGAGAAGCCCCCCGATAACAGACCCGCTAGTAATATACAGTAAGAATACCCTGCCGGATGCCTTCCGACATTGGAGCTGTACAGGCTTCAATCAGAATATTGGAAGACGTCAGACAGTGGATTGGAAAGGGTTAAAATGTAAACTATAAGGAAATAATATATAAAATACAACGTAAAATTCTAAAAACTTTTTTTTTATTCTGGCAAACAGCATATGTGACTTATGCTGATTTTGTTTCACCACATTCTTTTAAAGGCAAGTAGGTCTGTCCCAGATGTGTGTATATTCTGCCAAGCCTCCCATTCCAAAGTTTTAGTGCTAACCGAGATTCATTAACATACTCCAATGCTTTGTCATCCCCTAGCAGGCCTTTCTTCTGTTGCATGACTTGTATGAAAGCTATGAAGCCACCGTTAATGCATATCTTTGGCTTTTCAACCCTCATATAATTATTGTGGAAATTACAAGTAATGTTGACACAGGTACTTAAGGTCGAATAATTGCTTTACGAGAGGAAGTTTTTTTCTACAATGTTTAAAAATATTACAATGTAGCAACAGGTTTTGTTAGACAAAAGAAACAATATTTCAGGGCACAATGCCCAAACATTCCCTGCAGTACACAGAGTACCGTACATACTGGTCCATTAAACAGATAAAAAAATGGTCGTTATGCTGTAAATATAAAGACAGTATATATATCATCTCTACAGTTGATGATTTTTGTATAAATGGCTCCTTCTTCTAGTCCAGTTTTTGTCAAAATTCCTAAGCCAAGTACGCACTATGCAAAATGACATTAAAGTACCCCAAGACTATGATCATATACCGCTGCCTATTAAAAGCTTAACATGAGCAAAGTGGGAGTACCCCCTGGAGACAGGGCATTTGTTACATCATGCTATAGATATACACACCACAATAATGCGGAAAGAGTAACTGTCCCTAATGTAGTACGATGTTGGAAGACCTGTCTATAAAGTAGAGTACTCATCCTGACAAGAACAACCCCATGTGTGGAACCTGGGACAACCCTGAAAATGCCCTGACTGGTAAGATGAGAACAGGGTCAGGAACAGCATAGGGGACGGACCAGCGGACGCAAGATAACCAAGGACACTGATAGAGAGAAAACCAAACACTGCAGGAATACTAGGCAGAACAGGAGATAACTGAACACCAGGACCAGAAATATCACCTAGACAGAGAGTATAACCAGCATCTTCTGTTCAGAAGAGCTCATTCAAATACCCAAACAGTTGCTGACTGACTGGCTGAGCAGTCAATTACCTTAGCCAACCTGTTAACCCCTTAACAACAAGGAGTAGGTAACTCCTTGCAGACCAGTTTCAAAGAAGATGAACATGCACCAACACGGCACATCACATGGGCCAGGGCCAATGCTGCGACACCACCCTAGACCCACAGCCATCTGCATTGTGGCAGTATGTTTCACAGGGATACATAAACCAATCTGAAAGAATTGAATGCAAACTGAAAATCTGGGCAAAAAATGTACCTTTTTGTCAGTCCTGAAAAAGTCTACATTTCCCAAACGTTTTATTTACCTGAATGCTGGCAATATTTAGACTATCATCCACAGCTGGAGTCTTAGCAGACCATAATAACGTGCCACCTGAACAAGACTTGCATGACCCATCTGGCAGGCAACCAAGGAAGAGAAAGTGAAGAATAATGGCAGCCCGTGCACATGTGAGTAAAACGGTGTGAGCAGAGCAATCACAGAAGAGTTACCGGATTGGCAAGAGTGCAGAATGGTCACAATGGCCATAATAGCAGGAAAATGTCAGACCTGGCCGGATACTGCAGCCACTAGTCACAAGAGGAGAACTTGGAAGCTTAAGGACAGACCATCAACAGCACCACCATTGGAGGAAACAAGCAAGTCTAATATAGTGACTAATATAGTGTTTGTATGAGTCACATGTGGTTTATAACAACGTTTCTTCAGTAAAGCAAAAGTAACACAATCCCAAGTCTGAGTCTGTCACTTCCAACAGCTTTAGGACCATTATTGATTGCCATGGGTCATAATTGTCGGTGGATTACAATTCAACGGAGAAATTGATGCAACACTGAAGCTTCTGCTATGACGAGAACCTCACACCACAAAAACTGGCTATCGTATAACTGGGGACCGACGTACAGATGTGTCCACCCTAAGATTTTCTACACTTTGGTCAAATATTGCAACTTTTCTTGAAATCATTTCAACACAACATTGTGACATGCTAGCTAAATCCTTGAATTCTGCAACCCACATCACAACTAACGGGTGGCCACAGTTCACACATATAGAAAAGAAATTGGTGACACAGCATCATGAAACCACGCTGTTTTGTCAAGTGAGTTATTTTGTGACATATCGAAAGATAACCAACTTGGAGATAGGGTAAGGGTGGAGATACCAGTATATTTCCCAAAGGCCCTTTTACATGGCCGATAATCGTTCGGATTCCCGCGATCCAGTGAGAATCTGAATGATCGCTGGGACCAGCTTTTGGACATCTGCACCCGACAGTTCGTCCCGCGTAGAAGCACCCTTATGTTGGTGCCCAGTGTTGTCTGTGTCTCCACCAGCCTGATCAGCGGAACCATAGAGAATACTATTTATGTACCAACTCTGCCTACTAACCACTCATAACAGTTTTTAGATGGGTGCCCTCCTCAATGCTGCCAAAAAAGGCTGCACCAAATTATGGACGACTGCTTTATAGGCAATTTCTCTGCACAGTTTTTACTCTACTTATGTTCAACTGGCACTTATAGTGCTTTACTATCTTCTCTACACTATAATCACCTCTCTCATAAGCTTCCCATAGGCGGCTATGTGTGGAAGGTATTACTAGTTGTGTCTTTGACATACGGTTTCTACAATTTTTTCAGTTATTAAAAAAACATTCTTGTGGCATTGTTATCACACATAATTACCTTTTTACATACAGACACCTATAAAGATAATTGGCACCTTGTGTCTGTCATATGAGCAGGCAATGACAGGATAAGTGACACATATCGTCTATACAACTATGTTCTCATCTTAAAACTTCCTTTCTTAGTCATAATTTTTCTACTACCTCGAATAACAAGGAAAACAAAAAAAAGTGTTTCAGACGCAGCGGATTTAATCTTAAGCCCTTAGTTATTTGTTAAATACGATGGGCAAATTTTCCTCTTTATTGCCAAATCGTGTTGAGACAAATAAAGAGGTGACTAGGTGAGTATATTCAGGAATTGTTTTCTAGTCTTAGGAGTATTACATCAACCTCATGACTTACTGATGAGATCAGCTGATTACCGACAGCTTAAGTAACACAGTGTGGATTACTGTATGTTTTACAACTGAGTACAGACTATAGAGAGATATCGTGTCTTTACAGTGAGGTCCTGTACACATAGTGCAGTTTAAATGCAATTTTTTGCCTGCGCTTTAAGGCAAAAAACATCTACTGAGCCATTAGCACTCCTTGTGGTGGTGTTTGGTATGACACCAACACAAAGATATATTCTTCCCTATTAGAAGCGCTTCCTGCGGAAAATAGCTTCGTAAGGAGGTATCTGATGGAAAATCACACATTTTTTAAATATATATATGGAATCCTACATAAGCAGAGCCACAGTAAAGGCCCATTTACACTGCGTGATTAATTGCTCAAAAATCACTCAAATGACAGTTTGAGTGACAGTTATGAGCGATCATCTTTGCATAACTCTAAGTAGCTAATTAACTACTTAAGAGTTATGCAGGCAGAGCGGGATACTGCCACTATAGCTCTGAGAACAATGCAGCTGTTTTGAAAATGCAAACAGCTGCATTTTTCTCTGCGCTTTCAGTTGGTGTCTCGCTGAGAACTACCAGCAGGATACCAGCTGAAAAAATGCTATCAGCACCACCTGCTGAGATACCAGCAGGTGGCGCTGATAAGGCTCATTGCTCATTTCTAGCTAGCTAGAAATGAGCGATGAACGAACAGTGCACGATGGCCGCGCATTTAGACGCAACGATTATCGCTCAAAAAACGACTAATGAGTGAATTTTGAGCGATAATTGCTGTGTCTAAATAGGCCTTAAGGCTCCATAACATTCAAGTTTAGAGGTTACATGGTAGTGATGGCTCCCTTTGCTTGCAGGGCCCTAATGCATGGGCCATAATTTCAAGTCTTCCATTATGCTTCTTCCTTTAGAAACCACTCATGGTTTTGCTACGACAATAAAGAATATAAAAAATGCACAAAAACTGTGTGAACCTGACTTAAAGGGGTTGTCCCGCGAAAGCAAGTGGGGTATACACTTCTGTATGGCCATATTAATGCACTTTGTAATGTACATCGTGCATTAATTATGAGCCATACAGAAGTTATTCACTTACCTGTTCCGTTGCTGGCGTCCTCGTCTCCATGGTGCCGTCTTATTTCAGCGTCTAATCGCCCGATTAGATGCACTTGCGCAGTCCGGTCTTCTCCCTGGTGAATGGGGCCGCTCGTGCCGGAGAGCTGGCCCTCGTAGCTCCGCCCCGTCACGTGTGCTGATTCCAGCCAATCAGGAGGCTGGAATCGGCAATGGACCGCACAGAGCCCACGGTGCACCATGGAAGAAGACCCGCGGTGCATCGTGGGTGAAGATCCCGGCGGCCATCTTAGTAAGGTAAGGAAGAAGTCCCCGCAGCGCGGGGATTTGGGTAAGTACTAAACGTTTGTTTTTTTTAACACATGCATTGGGTTTGTCTCGCGCCGAATGGGGGGCCTATTGAATTTAAAAAAAAAACGTTTCGGCGCGGGACAACCCCTTTAAGGCTATGTGGCAGAAAAGCTAGGCCCTAGATGTTGACACTACAGATATTTTTTGTCTATTTCTGTATATTTAGCATTTATTTTGTCTTATGTCTCTTTTTGAGGTTTTAACTAGAGTAATATCAATGATCATGTGGCGTCAGTCTTCCCAAGTGCCTACTTCGACCACCATTTCAGAATAGATTCACAGCCGGGGTAAAAGCAGATATAAAACATAACTTAATATGTACATTAAAATACGATGTTTGCAGGTTAACATTCTTTGTTGTTGTCCCCAGCATCCATATAGTGTATCACTGATAACCCTGGAAGGAATTACCAGATAAAATGCATTGGGACATCTGGAGGGGCTTAATAGGGTGATTAGCAGCAAGGGACAGGTATCTGATGGGGTCGCCCTTATTGTGGCGGTTACCCCATATTTAGGCTTTAGAGATGGATTTGCCTGTGATAGGGCAGAACAGGAACAGGTGACGTGTCCCCTCTGTACTTTTGTTTGATATCAACACTTCTGCAGGATTGCACTACCCACCAGAATGTTTTATAACCAGGAAGACCTGTATATTATTCCTTTACATTACAGATATATACTTTTTTTTGTCTGATTTGCAGCATGCATAATTTGGAGTACAGTTAGAGGGAATCCGTCACCGCTTTCATGAAGTTTAACTCAGAGCTCAGCTCTAAGTCATGGAGGTGGGGCATGCTAGCTTCTCCCTGCCTGATTCATGCAGATTGACAGCTCTTTCCCCTATTGTGCATAGGGAGAAAGCTGTCATTCTGAAGGCAGGGAGAAGCCGGCGGGGCCCAGCTCAGTGACTCAGAGCTCAGCTTTAATTCAAACTTCATGAACCTGATGATAGAATCCCTTTAATCTCTGGAACACTTTTTCACAGTGCAATGCACCGAAGTGGGATACTCCATTTGTATCTTATATAGTATTTTAATGTAGATATTTATTAAAAGTTGATATTTTGGGTAACTTTTCATTATGTTTTTTGTGGATTGATATGATACAGAAAAGTGGAATCTTCCACAGTGAAAATCTTACTTATCTACTTGTATTGTGACTAAGACTTTATGTGTCCTCTGTGAATTCGCCATCCACACATATGTTTCTGATGCTTGCTTCGTTTGACTTGTGTTATTTTATTGGGTGAGTTATGTGTTTATTCGCTTCAACAAAACAAGCTGTTCTCAAAAAATCCCTTTTTGTTAACGTATACAGAATAATGAACAGTGAAATACTTTGACAGAGTTACAATTTGCAGATTTTGAACAAATATTTGCAAGTACTCATATGTCTACTGCTATACTAATGACGGGCCTGTTGGGTTTAATGGAAAGCACAATTTGTTTTAAAAATGGTTGATTTACTGAATATGAGATTATTTTTATATCTGCAAGATTCCAGCTCAGTTTGCATGAGATTGGAGCCGAAAAAATAAATTAATAAAATAAACAATTTTTCATTGGCCTTTTTCTCTATTTAATATTTCTAACACATTAAGGGCTCTTTCACACAGCTGCTGGCGTTTTTAAGTGCGCCCGCCAACGCCGTAAAAACGTGTGCACAGGTGCACAAATCTAACGTTTGTGCGCCTGTTTAGACAGCCCAGACCTGGCGCATATATACGGCGAGCCTGCAATGCCGTTGGGCGGGGGGAGACAGTTTAGCTCTGCTAAGCTGTCTCCGCCTTCCCTGCCCCTCGCCGACTTTCAGCAATGGGAGGAGGCGGGACAGGGTGGGAGCTAGTATGACCTTAGTTCCGCCCCCTCCCATTGCAAACAGCCGGCAAGGGGTGGAGAGGAGCAGAGAAGGGGGAGTGAGTTTAGCAGTCAAGCTGCTAAACTCCCTCCCACCTCCCTTCTCTGGCCGCTGTCATTGGCTCCCGTAGAAGTCTATGGCAGCAGCCGTATTCTGGCCCAGAAAGATAGTTTCAAGACTATATTTCCAGCCCGGCATAAAAGTGCCTGGCACTATATTGGCCGTCTGGGTGCTTTTACGCCGCGGGAATGCGCCTGTTTGATCCGATGCATTGGAATCCACTCAGCGAGATAGAACATGCCGCAATTTGTTTTTCGCATAGCATCACATCATGGTGCCATGCGGGAGAACATCGCTCATGTGTATGACCCCATGCAAAAGAACACGTTTCATATTTGTGAGTCTCACAACACACAAATCTTGCAAGATTTTACTGCCCGTGTGAAGCCAGTACAAGCTTGTGCATAGATGATGTACATAATCATAAGGCTCCATTCACCCATTAGGGGCCAAAAGTACTTGGCGTACTTTTAGCGTCTGTTGGAAGAATATACTGTAAGCCTGTATACTGCCAAAAAAGTATGAAATAGCATAACAGAATACAAAAGGTATACAGTGAAAAAAGGATACCGTGTGTTTTACAGTGGAACCCTATGGCCGACATATTCCTCTATATGCCTATACAGCAGCATATATTGCAAATATTAACTCTACCAATAACCAAATAGAACCATTATACAATAACTAGTACAGCACCACTATAGTCACAGATATATGTATTCATGCATACAAGTACATACATTCATACTTACACATTGTACACATGCCGTGTATACACAGATACACACACATATACACAAGCACATACCAGTATATACATACTATGCACAGATAGTTACAAAGATAACCCTTATACCTTTAATTCAGTGAACTGGGGAGTAAAGAATCCCCTGCCACTGCTGTCACAGCTGTGGCAGAAGATCGTGATGTTCTCCCATTGCTTTTAATGGGACCGGCGCTTTAGCAGTCCCATTGGAAGCAACGGGTTGCCGGCAAGCCCTGCAGGGATTTTCGGGGAAGGGCTTTAGATATAAGCCCTTCCCTGAAAATCAGAGGGATTCTTTACTCCCCGTGGGGATGAAGAAATCCTCTGCCACAGGTGTCACAGCTGTGGCAGGGGACTCTGTGACAAGGGAACTCCCCGTGGTGAGTAAAGAATCCCCTGCCACAGCTGTGACCCCAGCGGCGGAGAGGTAAGTATATATATATATATATATATATATATTCTTTTTTTTTACACAAACCGGGGATGATTTTCAGGGAAGGGCTTATATTTCAAGCCCCTCCCTGAAAATCCCTGCAGGGGTTGTTGGCATCCGATTGCTTCCAATGAGGCCACTGGCAGCAGCTGCGGCCCCATTGAAAGCAATGCTGCATGGACCTGCATTCAAGCATGTTTGTGCACGTACGTGTGCGTGCGGTTTTGTGCGCACCAATGTACGCACATGCACATGCTTGTGTGAATGCACCCTCATACAGAGGTTTTATCAGAGAAATGCCGGATGGATTTTTCAGCAAAGTGCATATGCCACGGATTCGAACTACTTGTGACATTGTATATTGAGTCTGGCTTGAAGTTACACTGATTCAGGAAAGACCATTGTATGTTGTAAATATTGTATTCTGAGGCCATTGCAACTCGCAGGACTATTGTACAGGGAATCCACGCTCCCCACATCTGTCTGACCTACAACAGCCTGTTCTCCATGGAAACATGATTGTGTTATTTTAGCTCTTTCTGCTCCTAAATGATACCCTCTTCTCCGCATCTGTCAATTAAATTACATTACTCCACAGTCTCTGTGACTACAGACTCTATTTTCCTAACAGACCTATCATAGGTAGAAACAATAACTAAAGTAGGGGCCTATAATAGAACAAGTGCCTCCAAATGGTTTCCAGTCCTCGGCCAAGTTGGGAAGACCCATGCTTGAACTAAGATATGGGATGTCCATAAAGGAAATGTATCACATATATTCTTTATGAATTAAAACCAGATAGTGAAACATATTTCATTTTTTAAATGTGATTTTATTTTCTGATTGTAGCTTTTTTTTATTATACTGTCTGCACTTGACTATAGGGGTGGCCGTCTTGCCCAAGCTGCATTTAACAGCATGTAGAGATATGCTTTACAGCAGCCTTATGGGCCACTCACACAATAGACAGGAGGGCATTCATTGACTTCTAAGGCTAATGTTCTAGGCATGTTATGTAACCTCTACGGCGGTAATTTTGCAGAGAGGGGCAAGTAGCTTGTCCCAGCGTATGACCTATTGTGAATGGTGAGTCCTGTGTCATCTATATACACTATCCTATCAAAAGTAATTGGACACCTGAGCAAGAATCAAAAGTAGTATTCATTTACATATGTTAATACTTAGTGGGGCTTCCTTTCACTGGAATAACATCCGATACTCTGGGTGGAATGCTTTCTATTAATGTTTGATACACTTCAGCTGGTATTTCCCTCAATTCATCCTGTAAACGTCTGGCTAGTTCTTTCAACGAAAATGCATCGTCCTGTCTACATTCATGGAAGTAGGATTGAATTGGGGAGCTGAGCAATGGAAAAATAGTCTGTGGAGTGATGAATCACGCTACTCCATCTTTGAGTCAGATGGATGTACCTGAGTGTCGAAGATGTCTGGAGAGAACCTTTAGCCTGAGTGTGTTGTGCTATCAGTTAAGTACGGTGAAGGTTCTGTTATGGTCTGGGATGTTTTACGTGGCATGGTCTCAATCTGTTGGTTGTATTGACAAGAGCCATGAACATGGAGATGAACACTGACATTCTAGACAATAATCTGATGCCGATGATGTGGTAATACTCTGGGAATGGTCAGCAATACTTCTAACAAGACAACGTCAATTGTCACAAATCCAATGCTGTTTTACATTGGTTTCATTATATGGATGTTCCATGATTGGACTGGCTGTGAGTCCTCATGTGAACACTAATGAACATCTTTGAAACAAACTTAAACACCAAATCAGGAAATATGCACAGCCTCCATCTTCTTTGAGAGAACTCGCCAGACATTTTCAGGATGAATGGAGGGAATTTCCAGCTGAAGTGTAACAGATGTTAGTAGAAAATATGCCACGGAGAGTATCCAATGTCATTAGGGCCAAAGGAGCCCCACTAAGTATTAACATATGTAAATAAATACTACTTTAGTTTCTTGCTCAGGTGCCCAATTACTTTTGGCTTCTGATGATAATGAGATGACTGCTGAAAGGTTTCCTCTACAAAACCGGAAGTTCCAGACTATTATTTGGCTCTGCTCTCAGTGTGAAAATGTAGGATTTAAAAAAAAAAAAAAAATATATATATATATATATATATATATATATATATAGACCATGACCGAAAATACTCCCCCAAAAAATCACTACAAATTACATAAAAATATGTTTAACATAAAAACGTGATTTATACAACAGGTCATTTTCTGATGACACATTCCATTTAAGTCGAAGGAATATAGCAACATGCTTAGTCTTGAACTACTGTAGTAGAAGGGGGTCTTTGTGGCTACAACATCCACCGGGAAAGAGGATGGCTGATTTTATTGTTTTTTAACACTTTTGCAGCAATTTAAAAACAAATCCTCCATACTTGGACAACTTTTTGAATATATGACTAGTTGTATCTTCAAGCTCCAGGGACGGGATACTGTACATTGGGAGATCTTCCACACTGACTGTATATAAAGACGTTTCATTTGGCATTACGGTTGAACAAATATATCCTATTTACTCAATGTGTTCAGGGAGCCTGTTTGGCACACACTGATAGAAAACTATTTTCTGTTTGTGTTAGAATTATGGTAAGATTAGGTGTTGGGCACATCATGCCCCTACAGTGTGCCTCATCTGTGCATTAAGCAAAACCACGCTATGTAATTACAATAATGAAAAAGAATGCCACTTTATGGTTCGATTCCTAAAAATACACCCGCCAGCTGCAGCTGAAAAATAAACTGATCCAGAAGCAGGATTTTCCATATTATACTCTGCCAGGCATGATGTGGAAACACAACAGTTGTGGTGTCAGTGTGGTGAAGTTAAACTTTCCCTTAGTTGTTTTGTTTGTACATGTCAAGAAGGTCCAAGATTAGTTTGATTCTCTAAACACAGTCAAATCCATCTATCCTTGCTTCTAAATGTATGAAATTCATATGTTTAGGAGACTTCTTCTTTTTACCACTAAATAGCCTGTGCAAGTAACTTTAATAGGTTGTCCAATTATAAACTATAGATGGCCTATCCTTAGAATAGATCATCAATAGTAGATTTGTAGGTTTGGTCACCCAGAACCCTAGGAGTTGCTTGCCAAAGCTCGTGCACTGAGCTGATTTCTGCAGACAGCTCCATTCTTACTGCAGTGGCCAGGATTGGTATTGCATGCCAAGTTTCCATACACTTCAATGGGAACTTTGCCTGTAATACCAAGTGTGGCCACTACAGTAAGAACGGAGCTGTCTGCTACCTGCAGAATTCAGCTTAGTGCATGAAGACCTGAAAAACAGCTGATTGGTGCGGGTCCTGTGTGACATACCTTTGCCAGTCTACTTTTGATGACCTGTCCTCAGCATTGGCCATCAATAGTTTACAATTGGACAACCCCTTTAAATCTGTCAGTCAAAGAGTTCTTGCCAATTAAAGCAATCAAGACTGATTCTCCCCATGTCAAAACATAACAAAACAATTCTATTCTCACCTTTCGCAGGTCCCCACAACTCTAGCGCCAAAGCCTCTCACTGATGCTAAGTTTACCAGTTGTTTGGGACATCACAGGCTGTTGCAGCCAGCCACAGACCTCAACATTTGAGAGCTGGGGTTTGTACTTCATGGCAGCAGTTTGTAATGCTCTGGACACACAGACTGCCTCTGCAGCCTGTAAGCAGACCTGCTATCTAGTACAGAGTTATGGTGCTGGGCATGTTGGGGAGCTAGGACAGGTGAATAAAGGATCATATATTATGCTTTGAAATAGGGAGGACTAATGCAAAGGAAAAAAAGACTCAGACAGCCCCTTTAATAACATTTACCTCTTTATTACTAGATAACTTTCATCACTAAATAGCATTGATGACAAGGTTCTTCACGATTCACTCCGCTTCAATAACACTTTTTAATAGCACCGTGTACATAATGTTCTGCTGTAGACCTCTAGAACCTATCATGCATCTGGGACTGTGAGCAGCTTAAATAGAAATGTTGAATCATTTTTAAATGAGGTATGTTATTGTATTTTAACAGGATTGAAGCCAGTCAAAATATAGCAACAGTTATGACTAGTTCGGCAATAAGGAAAGCCTGGGATTTCCCATACCAAGTATTATGTTTAAAAAAAAAACAAGAGAAAGGGGAAATAATTTGGTTGATTTTAATCACACAGGCAAGTCCATATGATAGCAGTAAGACGTTAAACTACCCACTGGAATGTGATACATTACAATGCCATGTACTTAATTTATTAACAGCTTTATTGGCATATATAAGAGTATTTTGTTATATCAGTAGGCATGAAGACCTTATATCTCAAGTATACTTTAACCCTTTCCAATCCACTGTCTGACGTCTTAAGACATTATGATTTAAGGCTGTATATCTCTGATGTTGGAAGACGTCCATCGTGGCTCTCTTACTGTATATTGCCAGCTTCTGCTGTCGGAGCCTATCCAACATATTACCTCATGCAGTACTGGCTTTAGCCAGCATGTAGCGCCATTGTACAGGGTGGAGCGTGGTAATTTGCTAATTTGGGAGTGAAATAAAAAAATAATGAACTTGTAAAAACTTTATTTTATATTTTATTTACATTGAACAGTAGTGGAATTTACAAATTATTTGGTTTTAAATATTGTATCTGGCAAATGTTGACCTTCGCTATCCACACACTGCTGCATACGTTTTCGGAAGTTCTCATGCACTCTTTCAAGCATGTCGACTGGTATTCTGGCAATCTCAGCGTCAATATTGTTCCTTAGGTCTTCCAGGGTGTTGGGACGGTTGCAATACACCTTAGACTTCAGGTAACCCCAAAGGAAAAAAATCGCATGGGGCTAAGTCTGGTGAGCGTGCCGGCCAGTTAAGATCACCCCTCAGAGAGATAAGCCGTTCAGGAAACGTTTGCCTCAAAAAATTCCTGGTAACTCTCGCTGTGTGTGCAGTGGCACCATCTTGTTGAAACCATGTATCCTCTAATTGCATTGCCTCGAGTGCTGGCTGGAAAAAATCCTGCAGCATAGTTAAGTAACGTTCGGAATTCACAGTTGTCGGAAAAAAGTAAGGGCCAATGATGCCTACTCCTGGGGTGAATTGTCTCATTAGTGTAGGGAGTTCCTGAGTTCAGCCATTTAGAAGACGTAACAATCATGTTTTCTTCTAACTTCTCAAGGACAGGGCCCTTTTTTTCATTTTCATTTTTTCCCACCACTTTTAAAATATATCATAACTCCTTTATTTATCCATCAATGTAGCTGTCTGAGGGCTTTTGTGAGATAAGGTGTATTTTTAAATGATACTATGTAATTTACCATATAATGTGCTGCGGAATATGTTGGCGCTATACAAATAAAGTTTATTATTATTATAATGTACTGAAAAGCTTCTACGTGGAGTCATATGAAAAAAATCACAATTCCCACCATCTTCGGAGGGGAAGGAGGGGGAAATATTGACCACAATATAATTAATTTCCAGCTGTCATTCAATAGGAAGCTATATCAGAGAGCGAGAAAAAAACCAAAACCTTAGTAAAGTAAAATTTGATCAGCACGAAGGAAAAAAAAATGTCACGCGAGATGCAGGGGGATACAATGAACTGACAAATCGACGGGCCCAGATGGAATACACTCAAGGACTCTAGGGGGACTAAGTGGCGTGATAGACAGGCCACTATTTCTTATATTTAGGGAGACCGGGGTTGTACCACTGGATTGGCATATTGTCAATGTGGTTCCAATATTAAAAAAGGGGTCAAGAAGTGAGCCTGGTAACTACAGGCCGCTGAGTCTCACTTCACTAATTGGAAAAATATTCGAGGGATTCCTGAGAGATGCCATTCTAGAATACCTCAAGGAAAACACGTAATAGACTGATTAGGGGACTAGATGCCTTTTTAGAGCGCTTTGATATTACAGGATATAGACATTAAGTAACCAGCAGGGCTGTTGATCCGGGTGTTGAAGTTAGGTAGGAACTTTCAAACGTTGATCCAGGGATTATTCTGATTATTATGGAGTCAAGCACGAATTCTTTCCCCCAAATGGGCTAAAATGGCTTCTGCCTCATTGTTTTTTTTTTGCCTTCCTCTGGATCAACATAGGGGGTGGAAATAGGCTGAACTGGATGGACATTGTCTGTCTTCAGCCTAACTTACTATGTCACTATGTTCCATATAAACCCCGAACCTCCATGACATAACTGTAAGGGGTTAAATCTGCCTATACAGGGAATTTGGAACTATGTAAAAGAATAACAGTGATTTGAATGCTATGAAGACTTATTAAGAAATGAATTAACTGAATTTTGAACCTATTTCTATTAAAAAAAACTAAAAGTGTTAGTTGGTCGAGGGGTACACATGAGAATTTCTTGCATATTTGGGATCCCTGGCCTGGCGGATACTGAAGAAAGACCTTGGAGTGATCAAGTGACTGCTTGAACGTTGGAAGGAGTGGGACTTAGACTGCATCTGGTTGTGCAGAGTAGTGTGTTCTTCAGTTGGTTCATGAGAGAGCTATCTCCCTTCCCCCCTCCCTTTTCTTCTCCTTTTACTCCCCCCCCCCCCCCCCCCCACACACACACACTTCCTTTTTTATTTTCTTGCTTGATTGTTGATATTTTGTCTCATGTTAGGCTGTTATGTTGATTTACATTCATGGTGTAATTAAACAAATGTTAAGTGGAGGGGCTTCATGGTCCTCATCTGGGAGTATTAGAATATATTGGCCGCCTTATTCCGCTACAGAGTGTTACTCCAAAAGGGCCACAGAGGCCGCAGTTGTATTTCTGAAGACTAATTTTATGTAAAGCTACGTATGTTTTAGTTTGTGAAAATCTTAATAAAAGTTAATCCACATTTATCAGTGTGTGCTTTTTTTATGCATGTGGTTTGCTATAGATGCTGGAGAAGCCCATATTGTGCGGGCTGGGTCTGTTGGCACTCCCCCCTCCCCTACCCTGGGTTGAGTTGAGTGGCTGCTCAATCAATCTGCACATGGACATGTTTGCTCCTCTATATTGCAATCTGGCTTGCGGCATGCTACCACGTCAAATGGCGATTGAGGATTTCCTGTAGTATATATGCTGTATCTGGCTGGGTTTTCTGGGAGTTATGTCTTTGAGCATTTTCTCTCAGCTCCGTCATCTTAATAAAAGTTGATAAAAAAGTGGCTTTCACAAAGCATATTTACAGCATAGAAATCTGCAGAAAAGCCACCATTAGATCTGCATTTGGTGGCTTTGAATGCACATATGACCATGGACTTCACCTGTAGCAATGGCAAGGGTGAAATCCGCCACCTTTCTACAATAGGCTGGCATTTAAAAATAAGGCATAAGGGCTTGAACAGATTGGCATGTATTTGTTCATAATGGGACGAAGCGAAACCATAGATTTCAATAGTTTCGTTTTCATTAGCGGAATTCTCGGCTTTTAATAGTACAGGTAATAAAAGTGGGCGATAAAAGACTTGCCACTCCTGCAGTCCTATTGCAAGCAATGGGCTGCCGGCAAGCCCTGCAGGGATTTTCGGGGAAGGGCTTTGAATATAAGCCCTTCCCTAAAAATCATCCCTAGAATGTGTTTAAAAAAAAAAAAAATTATATTCACCTCTCCTCAGCTGCTGGGGCTCAGGCAGGTCTAGCCTGTGTTCTCCCTGCACTGCTCTGAAGCTCTTTCAGCAGGTGGGGATTTAAAATCCCCGGCTGCTGAAAGGGCTGTATCTGATTGTCTGATCGCTCAGCCAATCACAGGCAGCTCTCAGCCATTTACTGAATGACAGCTGAGTGCTGCCTGTGATTGGTCACAGCACTCAGCCAATCACAGGCAGTGCTTGGCCATTCATTGAATTCTATGAATGGCCAGGTGCTGCCTGTGATTGACTGAGTGCTGTGACCAATCACAGGCAGTACTCAGCTGTCATTTAATGAATGGCTGAGAGCTGCCTGTGATGGGCTGAGCACTCAGCTAATCAGATACAGCCCTTTCAGCAGTTGGGGAGAAGACAGGCTAGACGCGCCTGAGCCCCGGCAGCTGAGTAGAGGTGAGTATAATTTTTTTTGTTTTTAACACATTCTAGGGATATATTCAAAGCCCTTCCTGAAAATCCCTGCAGGGCTTGTCAGCAGCCCATTGCTTTCAATGGGACTGCAGAAGTGCGGGTCCCATTGAAACAATGGGAAAACATTACGATCTGCTGCCACAGCTATCACAGCTGTTACAGCTGTGGCAGGGGATTCTTTACTCCCCTCAGGGAGTCCGCTTGGCACTGATCACTGGTCACAGTGTTCAGTGACAAAGGGACTCCCCGCTGGGGAATATTGACGCGCACCACGGACTTATGGTGCACGCATGTCCTATGTTTTGCAGGTACGTGCGTTTGCACGGCTGTAAAATATAGACAAGTGAACACACCATGGGGAAGCAATAGTTCGAATAGGCACAATAAACACGCTCGTGTGAATCCACCCTAAATAAATTTTTCAATTAAAACTCTTTCAAAAATGTTTCATTTCACCAGTTACAAAAGAAACCCCAATTTAAGAAGAATCATCAGAAAATGCCCTATTGTTCAAATCAAATTTTTGCACTAATAATCACATTTTTTAAAGACGTTTCCATGATTTTTTAAAATTTTCCATGGGACTAACTATATTTTTTAAAAATCCTAAAATCCTGTAGATTTACATTGACCATGTAGTTATTTAGTTTAATAATAGGCTCATATTTCCTACTCTGTAAAGAAAGCTTGTTCAGTGGTCATCTTATTATTATCACAGGCAGGATTATAATGAAAGGCTACACCTACATATGGATAACACAGGATCCATCATTCACAGTAGGTGATGGTCACAGCTTACCCCCTCCCCTTCCCTGCACAAAGACCTCTGCAGAGGTTACAGAGCATGCATAGAACACTCTCCCAGAGAAGTCCTATTCTCTCCAGACTGAAAGTTCCTATGACTTATCTAGGTGCTATAAAGAATATGTCTGAATGGTATTAAGCAAAATGGCAGCCCCCACAGTAATCTAAAGATAATAGAATAAAAAGGTTTTACAATCAGAAAATAAAATCAGATTAGAAAAAAATAATATGCATCAGTTTCTGTTTTTAATTAGTAAAAAAAATAAAGATGACATGTTGTCTCTGAGTGTGTGCTTTAGGCTGCTCTTAGATGGCTTAGGAGAGCTCCATATGGCAACCCTATAATTAGTGTCAAAAATGGTATTAGACATCATAAAGACTTTCCCAAAGGCTTTGTATATAATAGCTTTTCATGCTTTGTCATGACTGTATTCAGTCCCATCCTATTCCTGGCACTAAAATGTAGCCCCTATGTGCACCCATTTTATCATCATCCAGAAGCAATCTTACTTTAAACTTTGTATAATAATCAATGGTTCCCATGTTCAATTACTACAAACATAGTAGACATTCAGTGCATCACTACAAAGAACACAATTATTGCCTCTGCACAAATTCAGATACATAAATATGATATTAATTAGGGATGAGTGATTAGTGAAATAATTGGTTTGTGTCGATATCAGGACGATTTTGCAAAAATAATCGTAAATCGAGACAGACAGTTATGACTTCTTTCAATGGGAGTAAAAATCTGGTTCACTAATTTGCCTTCCAGAAGGTCCTCCAAACCAGCAAAACTCCCCAAATTGCATGGAAATACAGCCACACATCTGGAGAACACTGTGTTGCTCCCAAAAAATTTTTGGGAATGCCCAACAATTCAAACCCTCTGTAACTCCGTTTTCCAGTTATATAAGCAAACTAAATGTACACCAGCAAAGACGTCCCCTCTAATAGCACTACTCTCTATTATCCCAGGTCCCTTCGCCAAGGTAAAAAAGAACCTATTGTGACAATTACTCACAGCAGCACTTTCCATAATCCCTCGACACAAAGATACCTAAGATATGGCTGACAACCCTAATCCAACAGTTTTTTCAGTTGTTACACACATGTTGTTATCGTATTGAAAGGATTATAGGGAACGCTAGAAAAAAAGTTACAAAGACGGACTATAAGGACTATTTGGTACAACCAATAAATAAAAAAAACAATAAAAAAAACATGGCCAAATAGTGTACAGGGGTGTAGGGGTCAGGATGGCTCCACACGAGCGTGTGAGTACATAGGTGCACACCCCTGTACGCGCAAAAACACGTGTGTGTGTGTGAAGGACCGTGCATTGCTTTCAATGGAGCCGCAGCTGCTGCCGGCAGCTCCATTGAAGGCAATGGTCTGCCGGAACCCCTTAATTGTTTTTCAGGGAAGAGCTTTAAATATAAGCTCTTCCCTGAAAATCATCCCTTTTAGTGTAAAAAAAAAAGAATGGCAGGTGAGAGCTGCCTGTGATTGGCTGAGCACCTCAGCCAATCAGAAGCAACTCTTTCAGCAGGCGGGGATTAAAAACTTCAGTGCAGATACGGGGACAGCTCAGACAGAATGCGGCTGAAGAAAGGTGAGTATGTTTTGTTTTGTTTTTTTACACTAGTTTGGCTTGTTTTTCAGGGAAGGGTTTATATTTAAAGCCCTTCCCTGAAAAACAATTAAGGGTTGCCACCAGCTGGATCCTCTAGCGCAGCTGTCATCTGTGACAGCTGCGCTAGGGAATTCTTTATTCCCCGCGGGGATGAGAAATCCTTTGCCGTATCTGTCACATCTCTGACAGGTGCAGCAGGGAATTCTTTTTTCCTCTTGGGGATGAAGAAAACATCTACCGCCATGTGGCAGATGTGTTTTTCATCCCTGTGTGGGACGCAGAAAGCGTCGGACAGGTAAGTATATATATATATATATATATATATGTATATATATATATATATATTTTATTTTTTTTTTACACTAAAAGGGATAATATTCAGGGAAGAGCTCATATTTAAAGCTTTTCCCTGAAAAACAATTAAGGAGTGCCAGCAGACCATTGCCAGCAGCAGCCGCGGCTCCATTGAAGCCAATGCATGGACATTCACACACGCGCACGCTCGTGTGAAGCCACCCTCAATCATAGCATGTGGGTGTCACTGAAAACAAAAGCATCTCCTAGATCCAAAATTGCACCAAGGAAGTCAGCAGGTGTGCTGTTTGTTTTTATGGTTCAAAATGTATTTATTTGTTTTGTCTTATTTACAATAAACAAACAATAAACAAATTTTATCCGAAGAGAAGAAAGAGAATAAAAAAATCACAATTATTTAGTTTATACTGTGAAACTGTATTTTAGTCCTAGTTCTTGATTCTTATTCGGGTATCTGTATTTCTTCAGCAGTCCTGCCTGTGTGAACGGCATATACGAATCAACAAATGATTTATGCTCTGGTCATTCAGGCTTATCAACAAGATAACAGATATAAAATATATGTTACGATCGTGTGGGCAGGCAAAGCACGGGGCCCACATGATCGTGACCAAAGGGGACGCACACGGGTATCACCAGGGTCACAAGGGACTCACACCAGTTTCAGGCAACTGACCCTGGCTATAAGGAGGTTGACCTGGCCCTACCTAAGCTTGGACATTGCCCCAATAAGGGCAGCCCAGCGGTCTTCGGATCTGGGCCCTAGCTGATCCTAGGAGCCACGTACCAGAACAGGATGCATTCACATGCCACATGACAGACCCAGAATACACTGCATACAACATGCAACCACTAGTAACAGATTGGAAGCTGAATATAAATACCAGGTATTGGTTGACATGTTGTACAATATCTGGAAGCTAGCAGGCCACTTCACGGCTCCTGGTTATACTGCTAGTCCCTACACTAACCAGGAGTCCAGCAGAAGCGGACACCGTTCACACTGCACGCTGCAACAGGACAGGACACAAATTGCAGGACACACAGCAAACTAACACAAAACTGACAGAATTTAAACGTACAAACGGACATGAACCAAGTCACACTGCAAACTCCACCAGACAAGCATTCATGACTACTCACCTGAGGGGCCATGCAGTGACTGACCAGGGGCTGGGTTTATATGTGAGCACAGATCCAGGGGATTGGCTAGCAGAAAGTACCACACCCAGCCAGCTCAATCATTAACCCTGAGAGTGCTGTGCTGCTGGAATCACAATAGTACAACATGTCTCAGCAGCACACGTAACAATATAACTGGGTAACTAGATGCTAAATTGCGTCACTCCGACCAAGTGTCATCCTGGAAATAAGGGTATAGAGGAGAATTTAGTGTAGAAAAGATTGGAAAAAAGATTAAGGAAGGGTGGGGGGTAATGGGTGGGCCGAGGAGCTGGGCGAAGAGGGGGGGAGGGCGACTTATACCACTGCAGATAGCTGTATTATGATTTAGGCTCTAGAGGAACTACCGCCAGCATGTGGGAGTTCAGCCGGGGTGGTGGGGTAATACCACTCGTCACCCAAGTGGACAACTCTCTCGTATCTCGTATCTGAGTTCATGTAAACCATATTGCCACATATTTATTATATCTCATTTCGTCTCTAGCGTATAGTTCCTCCAGGCGCCTTATGTTGTCTAACGCTTCTAGCTACATCATCCGAGAGGGTGGGGATGTGGATCTCCATTTTCTGGGTATCACCTGCCGTACAGCCTGAATGAAAAAACGCAGTAACGAGCTCTTAGCCTGGGCTAATGATCCTGGAAACATAGATAACAGAGTCAGTTCTGGGGTCAAATGTATCTGATTCCCGGTAACCCAAGTATAGAGAGCTCCGGCTTCCTGCCAGAGAGGGCCTATCAGAGCGCAAGACCACCATATATGGGTAAACGTACCTTTTGCGGATAAGCATCTCCAGCAGACATCCGAGTGTTGGGGGCAAAATCTGGCCAATCTCTCCGGAGTCCTGTACCACCTTGTGAGGATTTTATAGTTTAGTTCTTGTAATTTGCTTGATATGTTTATTTTATGTGTCAGGATGTACCCTTTCCTCCATGTCTCCTCTGAATATGACTCCCCTAGCTCTCTCTCCCACTCTCTCTCCATGCCCCTCCCTTTGTTGTGAGTTTCCTCGTTCATCAGGAATCTATATAAGTCCAAAATTTTACTCTTGTTCCCCTGATTACATATAAAGTGGTTTTCAAAAGGTGTCGGGGGGGGAGTTTATTTCTTCAATTTTTCCCAGGGACTTTATATAGTGGCTTAATTGGAGGTATTGATACCATGCTCCGGCTGGGGGTCCC
This sequence comes from Eleutherodactylus coqui, assembly GCF_035609145.1. Taxonomy (NCBI): domain Eukaryota; kingdom Metazoa; phylum Chordata; class Amphibia; order Anura; family Eleutherodactylidae; genus Eleutherodactylus; species Eleutherodactylus coqui. Next base: position 231,323,711 of record NC_089841.1, read on the forward strand.
CGGTCTCCCAACACCTCGCTCAAAGGCTTAAGTCCCGTCGTCCCCAGCATGTCCTTAACCCTCGGGATCTCATCTGTGCGTGCGGCCGTCAGTATGTTTGTTAAAGGTGAACCCTTGAAAGAGAAGGGGATATCCGGGTTGCCTACCAATGGAGTCAGGGGGCCAGGTCTCGCTATTAATTTCGTTTTCGTGGTTGGACCCACCCACGCTGTTAGGATATTTTCAATGAAAGGTAACAATTAGAGATGAGCGAACGTGTTCGTCCGAGCTTGATATTCGTGCGAATATTAGGGTGTTCGGGATGTTCGTTATTCGTAACGAACACCATGCGGTGTTCTGGTTACTTTCACTTCCTTCCCTGAGACGTTTGCGCGCTTTTCTGGCCAATTGAAAGACAGGGAAGGCATTACAACTTCCCCCTGCAACGTTTAAGCCCTATACCACCCCCCTGCTGTGAGTGGCTGGGGAGATCAGGTGTCCGCCTAATATAAAAGTCGGCCCCTCCCGCGGCTCGCCTCAGATGCCTGGTGAGTTAGATGAGGGACAGTGCTGTTTGTACCGGAGCTGCTGTAGGGAAAGAATTGGTAGTTAGTGTAGGCTTCAAGACCCCCAAAGGTCCTTATTAGGGCCACTGATAGCTGTGTGTTGGCTGCTGTTAGCAGTGGCAATTATTTTTTTTTCTCAAAATCGCCTCTGCAGAGCGTTGCACCCGGCATTAGGGACAGAAGTGTTGGATAGGCAGGGAGAGTGTTAGGAGTGAGTGTAGCCTTCAAGAACCTCAACGGTCCTTTCTAGGGCCATATTTAACCGTGTGCAGTACTGTGCTGGCTGCTGTTAGCTGTGCTGCATATTTTTTTTCTTCTCAAAATTGCCTCTGCAGAACATTCCACCCTCCATTGATACTGCAGGGAAAGAATTGTATAGGCAGGGCCACAACACAGTTATTATTCATTGAATATACGCAGTGCGGCCTTTTGCTTGTAAAACAACTGAAAACAAATCTATTTGTCCAGCCTCTGTCCGTCCTAAGGGCTGTGGACACGTGTGAGCTGCGTGAACAACATTGCTAAATCAGACGCACCCAGCTACGCTTTACTGCTGGCTTCGCCATTTGCTTTCCTTAATTGGGAAAAAAATACCTGCTCTGCCAGAGTTATAATAACTCTGCTACCCTCACGTTCTGTGACACATTAGCAGGGACACAGCACAGTTATTAAACTTCTCATGTTCATTGAATATACGCAGTGCTGCCTTTTGGTTGAAAAAAACTGAAAACAAATCTATTTGTCCAGCCTCTGTCCGTCCTAAGGGCTGTGGACACGTGTGAGCTGCGTGAACAACGTTGAAAAATCAGACGCACCCAGCTACGCTTTACTGCTGGCTTCGCCATTTGCTTTCCTTAATTGGGAAAAAAATACCTGCTCTGCCAGAGTTATAATAACTCTACTACCCTCACGTTCTGTGACACATTAGCAGGGACACAGCACAGTTATTAAACTTAGATTATTCATTCACTAGAGGCAGTGGGGCCTTTCGTTTTCCAAAAAGGGAAAAAATTATATTTGGCCTGCAGTCTTGCGCCAATTTATTTCCTGCCTGTGAAATCAAATCACTGGTAATACAGCATGCTGAGGGGTAGGGGTAGGCCTAGAGGACGTGGACGCGGCCGAGGACGCGGAGGGCCAAGTCAGGGTGTGGGCACAGGCCGAGCTCCTGATCCCGGTGTGTCGCAGCCGACTGCTGCGCGATTAGGAGAGAGGCACGTTTCTGGCGTCCCCACATTCATCGCCCAATTAATGGGTCCACGCGGGAGACGGTTATTAGAAAATGAGCAGTGTGAGCAGGTCCTGTCCTGGATGGCAGAAAGTGCTTCGAGCAACCTATCGTCAACACGCAGTTCTGCGCCGTCCACTGCTGCAAATCCGAATCCTCTGTCTGCTGCTCCTCCTTCCTCCCAGCCTCCTCACTCCACTACAATGACACCTGCTCAGGAGCGGGAAGACTCCCAGGAACTGTTCTCGGGCCCCTGCTCAGATTGGGCAGCAGCGGTTCCTCTCCCACCAGAGGAGTTTATCGTCACTGATGCCCAACCATTCGAAAGTTCCAGGGGTCCGGGGGAAGAGGCTGGGGACTTCCACCAACTGTCTCAACAACTTTCTGTGGGTGAGGAGGACGATGACGATCAGACACAGTTGTCTTGCAGTGAGGTAGTAGTAAGGGCAGTAAGTCCGAGGGAGCAGCGCACAGAGGATTCGGAGGAAGAGCAGCAGGACGATGAGGTGACTGACCCCACCTGGTGTGCAACGCTTACTCAGGAGGACAGGTCTTCAGAGGGGGAGTCAAGGGCATCAGCAGGGCAGGTTGCAAGAGGCAGTGCGGTGGCCAGGGGTAGAGGCAGGGCCAGACCGAATAATCCACCAAGTGTTTCCCAAAGCGCCCCCTCGCGCCATGCCACCCTGCAGAGGCCGAGGTGCTCTAAGGTCTGGCAGTTTTTCACAGAGACGCCTGACGACCGACGAACAGTGGTGTGCAACCTTTGTTGCGCAAAGCTCAGCCGGGGAGCCAACACCAACAGCCTCACCACCACCACCATGCGCAGACATATGATGGCCAAGCACCCCACAAGGTGGGACGAAGGCCGTTCAGCGCCTCCGGTTTGCACCCCTGCCTCTCCCCCTGTGCCCCAACCTGCCACTGAGATGCAACCCCCCTCTCAGGACACAGGCACTACCGCCTCATGGCCTGCACCCACACCCTCATCTCCGCTGTCCTCGGCCCCATCCAGCAGTGTAGTTCAGCGCACCGTCCAGCCGTCGCTTGCGCAAGTGTTCGAGCGCAAGCGCAAGTACGCCGCCACGCACCCGCACGCTCAAACGTTAACCGTCCGCATAGCAAAATTCATCAGCCTTGAGATGCTGCCGTATAGGGTTGTGGAAACTGAGTCCTTCAAAAGTATCATGGAGGCGGCGGCCCCGCGCTACTCAGTTCCCAGTCGCCACTACTTTTCCCGATGTGCCGTCCCAGCCCTGCACGACCACGTCTCCCGCAACATTGTACGCGCCCTCACCAACGCGGTTACTGCCACGGTCCACTTAACTACGGACACGTGGACAAGCACAGGCGGGCAGGGCCACTACATCTCCCTGACGGCACATTGGGTGAATTTAGTGGAGGCTGGGACAGAGTCAGAGCCTGGGACCGCTCACGTCCTACCCACCCCCAGAATTGCGGGCCCCAGCTCGGTGCTGGTATCTGCGGAGGTGTATGCTTCCTCCACTAAAGCACCCTCCTCCTCCTCCTCCTCCTCTGTCTCGCAATCAAGATGTGTTAGCAGCAGCATGTCGCCAGCAGTCGGTGTCGCGCGGTGTGGCAGCACAGCGGTGGGCAAGCGTCAGCAGGCCGTGCTGAAACTACTCAGCTTAGGCGATAAGAGGCACACGGCCCACGAACTGCTGCAGGGTCTGACACAGCAGACCGACCGCTGGCTTGCGCCGCTGAGCCTCCAACCGGGCATGGTCGTGTGTGACAACGGCCGTAACCTGGTGGCGGCTCTGCAGCTCGGCAGCCTCACGCACGTGCCATGCCTGGCCCACGTCTTTAATTTGGTGGTTCAGCGCTTTCTGAAAAGCTACCCACGCTTGTCAGACCTGCTCGGAAAGGCGCGCCGGCTCTGCGCACATTTCCGCAAGTCCCACACGGACGCTGCCACCCTGCGCACCCTGCAACATCACTTTAAGCTGCCAGTGCACCGACTGCTGTGCGACGTGCCCACACGGTGGAACTCTACGCTCCACATGTTGGCCAGGCTCTATGAACAACGTAGAGCTATAGTCGAATACCAACTCCAACATGGGCGGCGCAGTGGGAGTCAGCCTCCTCAATTCCTTTCAGAAGAGTGGGCCTGGTTGGCAGACATCTGCCATGTCCTTGGTAATTTTGAGGAGTCTACCCAGGTGGTGAGCGGCGATGCTACAATCATTAGCGTCACCATTCCTCTGCTATGCATCTTGAGAAATTCCCTGCAAACCATAAAGGCAGCTGCTTTGCGCTCGGAAACGGGGGCGGGGGAAGACAGTATGCCGCTGGATAGTCAGGGCACCCTCCTGTCTATTTCTCAGCGCGTACAGGAGGAGGAGGAGGAGCATGAGGAGGATGAGGAGGAGGGGGAAGAGACAGCTTGGCCCGCTGCTGACGGTACACCGGCTGATTGCCTGTCATCCTTTCAGCGTGTATGGCCTGAGGAGGAGGAGGAGGAGGAGGATCCTGAAAGTGATCTTCCTAGTGAAGACAGCCATGTGTTGCGTACAGGTACCCTGGCACACATGGCTGACTTCATGTTAGGATGCCTTTCTCGTGACCCTCGCGTTGCACGCATTCTGGCCACAACGGATTACTGGGTGTACACACTGCTCGACCCATGCTATAAGGAGAACCTGCCCACTCTCATTCCCGAAGAGGAAAGGGGTTCGAGAGTGTTGCTATACCACAGGACCCTTGCGGACAAGCTGATGGTAAAATTCCCATCCGACAGCGCTAGTGGCAGAAGGCGCAGTACCGAGGGCAAGGTAGCAGGGGAGGTGCGGAGATCGAGCAGCATGTACATCCCAGGCAGTGCAACAGTCTTTAAGGGCCTGGCCAGCTTTATGGCTCCCCACCAAGACTGTGTCACCGCTCCCCAGTCAAGGCTGAGTCGGCGGGAACACTGTAAAAGGATGGTGAGGGAGTACGTAGCCGATCGCACGACCATCCTCGGTGACGCCTCTGCCCCCTACAACTACTGGGTGTCGAAGCTGGACACGTGGCCTGAACTAGCGCTGTATGCCCTGGAGGTGCTTGCTTGTCCTGCGGCTAGCGTCTTGTCGGAGAGGGTGTTTAGTGCGGCTGGGGGAATCATCACAGATAAGCGTAGCCGCTTGTCAACCCACAGTGCCGACAGGCTAACACTCATCAAGATGAACAAAGGCTGGATTTCCCCAGACTTCTGTTCTCCACCAGCGGACAGCAGCGATACGTAAGCAATACGTAGGCTGCACCCGCGGATGGAAGCTACGTTCTCTCTCACCATCCAAAACGGGGACATTTCTGCTTCATCAATCTGTGTCTAATATTCCTCCTCCTCCTCCTCCTGCTACTCCTCCTGAAACCTCACGTAATCACGCTGAACGGGCAATTTTTCTTAGGGCCACAAGGCTCACTCAAATAATTTTTCTAAACAATTTTTAAAAGTTTCAATGCTCTTAAAAGCGTTGGAACTGTAACTTGAACCAATTTTTCGTTACACTGGGCTGCCTCCAGGCCTAGTTACCACTTAAGCCACATTAACCAAAGCAATTAATGGGTTTCACCTGCCCTCTTGGCTGGCCATGGCCAATTTTTGGGATGTACATTAGTACTGTTGATACAGCAATTTTTGTGGGCCCTCGCCTACAGTGTAATCAAATAAATTTTTAGCCCACCTGCATTAAGCACGACATTACTACCTCAGCTGTGTTGGGCAATGCAATGGGATATTTCTATGTACCGCCGGTGGGTTCCAGGGAGCCACCCATGCTGTAGGTGCACACGGAGTGTAACCTACATGTGTCCACTTGTAAAGAACCCCAGTCAGACTGGGGCATGCAGTGTGGGCCGAAGCCCACCTGTATTACGCACGACATTACTACCTCAGCTGTGTTGGGCAATGCAATGGGATATTTCTATGTACCGCCGGTGGCTTCCTGGCACCCACCCAGGCAGTGGGTCCACAGGGAGTGTAACCTACATGTGTCCACTTCTAAAGAACCCCAGTCAGACTGGGGCATGCAGTGTGGGCCGAAGCCCACCTCTATTACGCACGACATTACTACCTCAGCTGTGTTGGGCAATGCAATGGGATATTTTTGTGTACCGCCGGTGGGTTCCAGGGAGCCACCCATGCTGTCGGTCGACAGGGACTTCACAATAGGGAGTTGTACCTGCCTGTGTCTATGAATTAAAAAGCCCGGTCTAACTGGGGCATGCAGACACCTTGACAGAATGAAGTGTGTGGCACATAGGTTCCCCATTGCTATGCTCACGTGTGCAGCTCCTGATGGCGGTGGCACAGGATTCTATTTCTCATTGCTTCTGTACAGCATTGTGGGCTATCGCCCCGCCCCTTTTAAAGAGGGTCGCTGCCTAGCCGTGCCAACCCTCTGCAGTGTGTGCCTGCGGTTCCTCCTCATGGCAGACACACTTATAAATAGACATGAGGGTGGTGTGGCATGAGGGCAGCTGAAGGCTGCGCAGGGACACTTTGGTGTGCGCTGTGGTGGTGGTGGGGGGGTTGGGCAGCATGTAACCCAGGAGAAGTGGCAGTGGAGTGTCATGCAGGCAGTGATTGTGCTTTGTTGGAGGTAGTGTGGTGCTTAGCTAAGGTATGCATTGCTAATGAGGGCTTTTCAGAAGTAAAAGTTGTTAGGAGGGGGGGGCCCACTCTTGCCGCTATTGTGGCTTAATAGTGGGACCTGTGAACTTGAGATGCAGCCCAACATGTAGCCCCTCGCCTGCCCTATCCGTTGCTGTGTCGTTCCCATCACTTTCTTGAATTGCCCAGATTTTCACACATGAAAACCTTAGCGAGCATCGGCGAAATACAAAAATGTTCTGGTCGCCCATTGACTTCAATGGGGTTCGTTGTTCGAAACGAACCCTCGAACATCGCGGGAAGTTCGTTCCGAATAACGAACACCCGAACATTTTGGTGTTCGCTCATCTCTAGTAACAATCCAAGATTTCGGTGGCCCTTGAGACCTGGTTGCCACAGTAGGCCTTGGCCCTTATATGGTACAGCGTCCTGCTCCATCTCCACCCACCGTTTTTGAGGGCATTTGTGTGTGAGGTCTAATATGCGTCGTGTCAAGGATGCTTTATAGTACAGTGTTACATTTGGTATGCCCATCCCGCCCTTTTCTCGTGGGCCAGTGAGTGCCTTCCAGTTACGTCTGGGTCGTCTGCCGCCCCATACGAAACGCATCATCGTCCTCCTGATCTGGTTCAGGAAGGCTCCTGGTATGCTGTTTGTTTTTAAAGCAATGTCATAAATTTTACAGGGACACATTCTGCCAGATGAACACAACACTCAAGCACAGGGCTCCTCCAAGGAACAGCTGTAGAGCTACTAAAAATGTGGGAAACGGTAGGTATGGTGTTTGTTTTAAAAGCAATATCATAAAGTTTGCAAAGTACGAATTCTACATAAAAGCCAAGCACGAGCCTTCCAAGGAAGAGTTGTAGAGCTCCAGCTGTCTATTGTGCTTTACAAAATTTTCATTTTGGGAGAAGGAGGAAGGAGGAAGAGGCAGAGGAGGGAAGTAAGAAGGGGATGGACAAGGATAAATGTCCCACAACTCTTAGAGGTACCATGAAACATGGACCACCATTTTTGGCTTCATGCCCAACCTGCAGGACATTGACCCAGTGTGCTGTTTTGGAATATACAACCCTCTGGTAGGCTCCCCAAGGCACGGGTGGTGGGAGTTCATGTGACATTCTTGGCACATTTTAAACACTTTCACAAATGTCACAGATGACCGCTCTTCTGTCGTCACGTGTGGTTTCATAAAATACCCAGCTGCAGAAGTTCCGTGAGCAGACCCAGCTGTGGGCCTGACGTTGGTGCTGCTTCGACTAGTAGTAGCTGATAGTGATGGTACAGCCTTTATGTTTGTCTGCTGCACCCTATTCCCTGCCCTGCAATGTCTGCCTCTTCCTTCTTCTCCTGTGAGCTGCTATCATGACTCTTCCTGTCTGCCCATGTTGGGTGAAGCAACTCTCCTCCTAAGTGGACTCTATGTTACTGTGAGCATCAAGAGCTGGCTCCTCCATTTCCACATCCCTCTGAGCACACATTGCCTGTGGAGGGCTGACCACATGCACTGACCCATCCTCATCTTCCTCTTCAAAGTGGTTGGGCATAACTGCATCCAATGTCTTGGTCTTCTCCCTTTGATTGTTTGGACTGCCTGTTGACATCTATGGCACTGAATGATCATACAGCTCATTAGACTGATCCATGTGGACTGCTTCAGAAGGTGCAGAGGATTTGGTATGGGGTGAAGTAGAGCGGGGATGCTTACGGTTGACTAGTCTAGACTGACTGCTGTGTGCCCGTGACTCGGTGGAAGAGGCGGTTGTGGTACTTGAGGCATGCTGTGTCATCCCCTCTATGACCTGTTCTGCATGCTGCTGTGAGAACACAAGACCACACAGTACAGCTTCTATATTTGTGAACTGTCCCTGTTTGGATCAGCATAAAAGAATTCCTCAAGCCACACTGCTATCTGCGTAAGGTGTGCAAATAACACAGGTCTGCGATGAAAAAATTGTAGCATATTTAATTAGTGGGTTTAACAGTATTATTTGTGCTGATTACGGTAAAAATAGTGAAAAAATTCCATCACCCCTAGATAAGTCACAAATTTCATCTGAAATTTTCTTATTTTCAGGGTTTTTCAGGTTCGGTATGCGTACGACAACGAATCTAAACTGTCTGCTAGGCGTGACCTTGACTGCAGTCAGTGACTCAGTGTAGAGCCAGCCACTGTGGTGGACGCATCAAACAGTTTTGTGATACGGTATTTAGAAGAAATGGCTACTAGAAGATGTGTCAACTCTCCTAACTGTTTCTGTTATATTTGTGGGTCCTATACCGTCAAGAAGCAACAAAGGAACATTTCTAATTTTGTTCAGAAGGTGTATTTTGCATACTTTGGTATAAAATTAGGGGACCAAGATAAATCTTGGGCTCTCCATATAGTGTGTTCTGTGTGTGTTGAAGAACTGAGACAATGGTTTCAAGGTAAGAAGAAATCATTTCGTTTTGGAGTACCCATGGTTTGGAGAGAGCCGAAAAATCACAGTGATGACTGTTATTTTTGTTCTTGTTCAGTGCAAGGTTTCAATTTAAAAAACAGGAAGGACATTTCATGCCCAACCAACATACGTTCGGCTATTCGCCCTGTTCCTCATGGACCTGACTTGCCTATTCCTTCACCTCCGGATACCCTGGACAATATTTTAGACGATTTAGACCAAATGTCACATAGTAGCAGCGATAATGATGACAGCTATGATCCAGGTACCAATGACCCTGAACTTTTCTCTCAATCAGACTTGAACGATTTAGTACGAGATCTGGGCCTACCAAAGGATTCAGCGGAAGTGTTAGGGTCTAGACTTAAAGAAAGACATATGTTAGCCTCCGGTGTTTCATTTTCATGGTACCGACTTAGGCCTTAGTCACACGGGCGTTTTTTGCCGCGATTTGCGGATCGCATGACGAATGCGCATTCGAAAATCGCGTGACCGGGGCCGAAAAATCGCCCGAAAAAACTGCTCCTAGCCGCGTTTCAATAGAAATGCACCGGAGCTGTCCAGCGCATTGAATTCAATGGAGCCGGCAATACAGCCAGCTCCATTGAAAGCAATGCGCTGCGGGCGATCGCGGGATGAATTGTCGGGAAGGGCTTAAATATATAAGTCCTTCCCTGCAATTCATCCAGAAATGTGTATGAGTGAGAGTGTATCAGCGCTGAGCCAATCAGGGGCAGCTCTCACTCACACCCACTCACACCCACTGCAGGCCGGCCGCGCTGAATTCCGTCTGCCCGGACAAGGTGAGTATATATATATTTTTTATTTTTACACATTTCTGGATGAATTGCAGGGAAGGGCTTATATATTTAAGCCCTTCCTGACAATTCATCTCGCGATTGCCAGCAGCCCATTGCTTTCAATGGAGCCGGTTGTATTGCCGGCTCCATTGAATTCAATGGGCAAACATCGTTCTTCTCTGCCACAGCTGTTACAGCTGTGGCAGAGGAGAATGATTTGTCTAGTATATATACTCAATGGGGTCGGCGCTGCTGCTGCCGGCCCCATTGAGCGCATATAGAGAAGAGAACAGGAATCGCAGATCGCAGATAGGTGCGATCTGCGATTTCTGTTCTATAATTTATCGGACGAGCGCATAAAAAGTGCTCATGTGTCCGATACCATTGCAAAGCAATGGTTTTAAAAAATCGCCGGACGCATGTGCATGCGCAAATCGCGCGAAAAAACACCCGTCTGACTAAGGCCTTAGAGAAAAGAAATTTGTCCCTTTTTTTACACAAGAGGGTGAACTAGTTTTCTGCAACAATGTACCTGGAATCATGGAAATGTTCAACATAACGTATGACCCAGAGGAATGGAGACTTTTCATAGATTCGTCAAAAAGGAGTTTGAAAGCCGTACTTCTTCACAATGGTAACCAATATGCTTCTGTGCCTGTTGGACACTCAGTCCATTTGAAAGAATGCTACAAAAATCTTGGGTTTGTTCTTAATAAGCTCAGCTACTCTGACCTTAAATGGACCATTTGTGGGGATTTGAAAGTTATTTCCATGTTACTAGGTCAACAAAGTGGTTACACAAAGATTCCATGTTTCCTCTGTGAATGGGATAGCCATGACAGGAAACAACACTATGTCAAGCAGACCTGGCCAATCAGAAAGGCTCTTATTCCTGGAGTTAAAAATGTTGAAAGACAAAGTTTAGTGGATCCTAAAAAGATCCTAAAAGATCTTACTTCCACCACTTCATATCAAATTGGGACTAATGAAACAGTTTGTGAAAGCATTACACAAAGAAGGAGAGTGTTTCAAGTATCTTTGTGAACAGTTTCCTGGTCTATCAGATGCTAAGCTGAAAGAGGGAGTCTTTGTTGGGCCTGACGTAAGAAAACTTTTAAAAGATGAAATCTTTGTCACTAAAATGGAAATGGAAGAAAAAAATGCCTGGAATTCATTTAAACTTGTTGTAACAGGCTTTCCTGGAAATAAAAAAGACCCAAACTACAAAACTTTGGTTGCTGAATTGTTACAAAACTACAAAATCTTGGGCTGCAACATGAGTGTCAAGGTCCATTTCCTTCACTCACATCTGGACTACTTTCCAGAAAATCTTGGGGCTGTAAGTGAGGAACAAGGAGAACGTTTCCATGAAGATCTAAAAGAAATGGAGCGCAGATACCAAGGTCGATGGAATGTCTACACAATGGCAGACTACTGTTGGATGTTAAAAAGGGAAAATTCACAAGAACACAGCCGAAAAAGTACCAAAAGAAGCTTTGGTGGAAAAAGAAAACGTTTTTACAAAGACTTATAATAACTTTGCAACACATGTGTATCACTATTATGCTTATTTTAGCTAGGTATTGTTGTTGTTTTTTTGCTTTTACTTCATGTTAAAATAATAAAAACAAATAAAAAATTTTTTGTTTTTTGTATTTTTTCCAAATACTTTAACTTTATTTTGTAGGCAAAACTTACGTGATAGAAAAAAAACCGTCATTTTTTAAATCTGTGCAAAAAACTACATAAAGATGATTTAACAAAATCAAAACAATTTTTAAAAAAGTTTTTTTTGCAGACCTGTGTAATTTGTAGTGGCCAGACTGGCAACTTTGAATGACGTCTGAGGCCACAAATATGAGAACTGCAATATTCCCCAAACCAAAGTTTGTCTGTCTACTTTGGTGCTATATAAATTGACAGCAGCAGAAATATCCCCTCTCCCAATGTACAGACCCACCTTCCTTATAAACATATAAACGGGGTGCAGCTTCTTTCTCTGCTCCCTCCCTAGGTGGAGATGGAAAAAAACCTGAAATTTGACAATTCTTTTTAGGTTTTGTTTTTACATCTTTCACCATTTAATAAAAACAACGTGGTAACTTTCTTATCAGGATCAGCACAATTAATGGGATACCAAGTTTGTATATTTTTATTTTTTTATTTTTTACTACGTTTGTACAATAAAAACATGTTTTTAAAGAAAAACAATTGAATCTGTATCACTGTATTCTAAGATCCATACCAGTTTTATTTTTCTGACACTGGAGCTATGTGATGGTTTGTTTTGCGGAAAGCGTTGTAGTTCTTGTTGGTACAGTTTGAGGTACATGTGACTTTAGGAAAGCTCTTCATTGTGCTTTTTGAGAGATGAACAAAAGGAAAATAGCAATTCTGGCGTTACTTTTTAAAATTCTTTTTACGGCATTCACCATGCTAGAAAAATTACAAAATATTTTTTTTACTGCTAGGGTCATTATAAATGCAGTAATACCTATTATGTGCTGCTTTTTAAAGAGAAAATCTGGTGTTTTATCCATTTAAAATGTTTGTTTTTTTTGCGGGGAAAAATGTATATTTTTTAAAACTGGATTTTTTTCTTTAATTTAAAGTTTATTGAACTTTTTTGAAATGGACTTGAAAATGTAATCATTCGATCTCCAGGACAGTACACTGCATTACTCATGTAGTGCATTCTACTAAGCCTTTAATAGCAGCATATTAGATTTTATGGGAGGCGGGGCCTAATAGGCTGAGTTACATGGCTGATATGGTGGCCTTTGCAGGCTTCCAGCTGGCATGGAACCTTATTGATACCTTGTGATCGCATTGCTGGGTGCTGATGGGTGATAGAAAGAGCCCCCTCCCCCAGTCATCTGCTTACATGCTGCAGTTATTGATTGTAGCATGTAAGGGGTTAAACTAAGGTTTCTCCACTGCTGGTGGTTAGAGCAGCAGCCTCACTGTCAGTAGTCAGTTAGGTTACTGCTTTACAAAGATGCATGTGCAGGTTTAACCCTTTGCAATCCACATTTGGATTCAGAGTTTCCTAGGGGGCTCTCTCTTATTGCCATTATATAATGGCACCATCTGCTGGCTAGAGCAAGTACTGTGGTATGGGACATGCGGGAGAGGCCCCCCGACAACAGAGCGGCCAGTAATATACAGTAAGAATACCCTGCCGGATGTCTTCCGACATCAGAGCTGTGCAGCCTCCAATCAGAATGTCTTCAGTCGTCAGACAGTGGATTGGGAAGGGTTAAAGTCTATTAGTGAGGTCAGTAAAAAGACATATTGGCCGTCACTGAGGGGTTAAGGCTTCTATAGGCACAAAATGGCTGGAGCTTTAGGCCCTTTCCAACAGTAGATGCATATTCATAGCTACAGTACTCTTATGTCATTGTCATAGTCATTACATATTATCTCCTTATATTCTACACATAATACGGAACTATAGCACCTACATTATATAATAGGTCTATACGTTACCCACATAACACTCCACACAGTGTCTTAATACTTCGATCACATCTCTACTATTGTAAACACATTAGGGGAAATTTATCAAATCTTGTTCAATGGAAATCTTGTACAACCGAAATTCAACATCCGTTGAATGTTTTTTTGACCTTTACCAATATTTTCTAACATGTCCAATTGTAGGTCAAAAATATAATAAAACTATGGATCATTTAACATGTGCCAAAGTGGAACATTACTTCCTCCCAAAGTGGTAACAAGGAAAGCTACACATAGTGAACTAATCATACAAACTTTACAATATAAAACTTTTCTTACATGTTCATTTAAAACAACAACTAAGAATCTTTTCATTTACAGCCTATTAAATAGAACACACTTTCTTGCAATGACGAACCCTTCCTTTATTTTAGAAACAGCCTAATGTGTTTTGAATGTCTCTCAATGCCGGTCTGGCACAATAAATTGGCATTAGAAAGCCTCTAATACTAAGAAGAAGAAAAGAAGAACTAAAGATAAAAAAAAATAAACCTGAGGAACAAAAAAAGGACATGTGTAAAACAGTCGAGGTATAAAGAGAACTTTAAGTGCCTCTTAAATCTGTCATGGATATCGGAATCCTTCATAAATGTTCAATGATTATATTAATGTTTTTGGAAATCAACTCTCAGAAAGATGGCAAAGTATAAAAGGCAATATGAAATACACAAATCCCAGAATTTTCATTGCAAGCTATTTCATTTTGAGCTGTGGTTTTCATTAGTGTGGTTATGTGGAACCGCATGCCCCAAAAAAGAACTGGCAGAAGGATACACATGTTTTCTGGGTTTCTTAAAACAGCAAAAGGAAGTAAAATTGTATTGATTCACTCCGCTAGCTTTTCTATGACTCACAGATATTTCATAAAAAATACAATTTGCAAGTAAAATAACCATATTCTTTCTGTCTCCAAATAATATAGGAAAAACTTTGGGAAACTTTGCCAAATATACTACAGGGTCTACTATAAAGAAGAAGGCCAGGAATTCATATTTAAATAGTTAAAGTAATCACTTAATTTAGGTGATACTCCAGGGGTATTGTAGCCATATCAATCAGGTATGCCTAATTATATAAACGATGCATAGGAGAAGAGAATAATGAAAAACACTCAGTGATGTTTCCAAGGTCTTCTGTTTTATTGTTGCAATGCAAGAGGTTATATAGTTTGACAACCCCCATAAAATCAACAAGTCAACAATTCAAAGTTTACAGCATGTGTGATACTTCCCTCTTAGTAAAACATTACAAAGGTTATTATGACAAAGCTGCATGTCCAGATTCTGGGAACCTGTTAGTAAAAATGAACTACAATGCATCTTTTAGTCACATATTTATTGCTATGCACATGATACGATTGCATAAAATATATTTCAATGCTTTCACAAAGCTGATATGGAAATTCATCTGTGAAAAAAGGTTCGAAAGGAAGTACAATTCCTCCATCATCCTATTCTAAAGTTCAGCCGGTGAACTCTTTTTGTTTAGTTTGAACCACTGTCAAACTGGGGTTTCTTGGGTCATCAGATGAAAAGGATCAAAGGACCCTTCCTTAACCCTTTCCAATCCACTGTCTGACGTCTGAAAACATTATGATTGAAGGCTGTACAGCTCCGATGTTGGAAGACGTCCGTCAGGGTTCTCTTACTGTATATTGCTAGCCTCTCTGCTGTCGGAGCCTATCCAGTGTGTTACCCCATACAGTACTGGCTTTAGCCAGCAGATAGCGCCGTTGTTAATGGTAGAAAAAGAGTAAGCCCCCTAGGAAAACTAGGATATAAATTGGATTGGAAAGAGTTAATCTTTATAGAACATGTGCTTGTCCACTTTCAAGTGTGTTGCAATTTTTTTTTTTTTATTACTACACAACCAGGACATATCCAAGGTGTTATAAATATCTCTTGTAGCAACTAATTAAGATTAGTCTCCAGTTGAACGTTATAGGCTCCATGGTCATCTCCAAATGGTGCTGTCTTTTGCTAAAACTTTGAGACCATTGTTCTGTCAGATCCTGGATACTCTTCTACTATTGTGTGCCAGGAAATTCAGATCAAAACTCATTATTAAGCCATGTCTTACACTTAAAATGGCTATGGTCAATGTCAAGCATCCATTCCCAGTTTCATTTTTTCAAGAAAGACTGCAGATTTCCCCAATAGGGAAATTATGATCAATTCAGATTTTTGGTAAGGGGCACGAATCCCTAAGAAATATAATCTCACAGTACACATTCCAGAAAATTGAATATAAAGTGACATAGGCCGTGTTCACTTCTGTGTTGGACCTCCACGTTGTCTTTCAGTAAAATGCTCGGCAGCTGAGCGGGCACTGAACGGATACCATTATAGTCAATAGGGTCTTTTCAGTGCTGTTTGGTTCCAAGAAAAGATGGATCTGTTCGGCCAGGGATTCCTCTTTCCTGCTCTCTGAACTGAGCAGAAAATAGAACCCCCGACGTAGTTGTGAAAGCAGCCATACCCATACTTTGGAAAACTAATGATGTCACAAAATGTTTCAAAACGTATATATTTTTTAGCCTCAACTAACAGTTTACTTCATCAGTGAAATAAATAATCATCATCTTTATGGTCCAAAAATACATCACAGCAATATATAAATCACAGGGTACATGTACCTAAAAAGATAGATATTACTTAGTAACAAACAAACAAATAAATAATTCAAACAATAGAAGTGAGGGCCCTGCTCACAAGAACAAGGGTGACATAAGAGGTGAAATTGCTTGTTCTGTACAATAGCTGTCTTTACACCAGCCATCTTTCACTAAACAGGTTAATATCCAGTATATAAAGCTGTATGAGTCAGTCACCAGCTAGTATCTGTGTATGTACTATATGAAGTGCCTGCATGGGCTATGGGGTTTAGTATTGGATGGAGGGGTCAGCTTCTGAGGATTAATGCAGAAGATGAATAAACGGAGAAAGGGTAGATTAGAAAATGTGATAGGCTTGAGGTGTGCTTTTAGGGCAAGCCTAAAACTTTGGACATTGGGGATTGACCTGATTGTCTAGAATAGCACATTTCAGAGAACTGCTGCAACTCAAGTCGTGGAGATAAGAGTTGGGGTTCAAGTGATTGAAAATTTTAGTCTGCAATCACTAACAGAATGGAGAGGCTGGGTAGGGTAGGAGACAAAGATGAAGGAACAGATATAGGGTGGTGCAGCACTGTGGAGAGCTTTATGGATGAGAATGATACGTTTAAATTGTGGATGGGCAACCAATGTAGTGACTGGTATAGCGAGGAGTAAATGTCCAATCATGGAGAACGTCAAGTGAAATTCCCCTAGCCTTGTAGGATAAATTGTAAGTTCTATTGCTACATTTTGGGGTACAGCCAACTTTCTGATCACTTCTTACTGCGCTTTTCTGGGAGACAGATGACTAAAAAAACAACAATTCTTGCATTGCTTTTCTCCTTTATAATGGAACTCACGATTCAGTAAATATAATATCTAAATTTTATTCTTTGGGTCTAAACAATTATGGCAACACCAAATTTAGATTTTTTTTTTTTTTTTTACTGCTTTTGCACAATAAAAACCCTCTTTAAAAAATTGTATGTCCTTCATTGCATTATGACTAGAGATGAGCGAGCGCCAAAATGCTCGGGTGCTCGTTACTCGGGACGAACTTTTCGCAATGCTCGAGGGTTCGTTTCGAGTAACGAACCCCATTGAAGTCAATGGGCGACCCGAGCATTTTTGTATATCGCCGATGCTCGCTAAGGTTTTCGTTTGTGAAAATCTGGGCAATTCAAGAAAGTGATGGGAACGACACAGCAACAGATAGGGCAGGCGAGGGGCTACATGTTGGGCTGCATCTCAAGTTCCCAGGTCCCACTATTAAGCCACAATAGTGGCAAGAGTGGGCCCCCGCACTGTCAGCATAAAGATCGTTCTCCTCTGTCACAGCTGTAACAGCTGTGGCAGAGAAGAACGATGTTTGCCCATTGAATTCAATGGAGCCAGCAATACAGCAGGTTCCACTGAAAGCAATGGGCTGCCGGCGATCGTGGGATGAATTGTCGGGAAGGGCTTAAATATATAAGCCCTTCCCTGCAATTCATCCAGAAATGTGTTACAATAAAAATATACAGTATACCGGCGTATAAGGCGACGGGGCGTATAAGACGACCCCCCAACTGTCACCTTATACGCCGGCAATACAGTGGAGCAAAGAATAAAAATCATTACTCACTTCTCCTGGCGTTCTGCGGTGCTGCTGCAGGCTGTCGCTCCCTCCTGGTCCCCGGCAGAGCATTGCTTTCTGGACGCAGGGCTTGAAATCCCCGCCTCCAGAAACACACGTGCCTTCAGCCAATCACAGCCATTCAATGACATCATTGTCATTGGCTGTGATTGGCTGAAGGCACGTGTGTTTCTGGAGGCGGAGATTTAAAGCCCTTCATAGAGAAAGCAATGCTCTGCCGGGGACCAGGAGGGAGCGACAGCCTGCAGGAGCACAGCAGAACGCCAGGGTAAGTGAGTAATGATTTTTATTCTTTGCTCCACTGTATTGCCGGCGTATAAGGTGACAGTTGGGGGGTCATCTTATACGCCCCGTCGCCTTATACGCCGGTATATATTTTTATTGTAACACATTTCTAGATGAATTGCAGGGAAGGGCTTATATATTTAAGCCCTTCCCGACAATTCATCCCGCGCACTCCGGCAGCGCATTGCTTTCAGTGGAACCTGCTGTATTGCCGGCTCCATTGAATTCAATGGGCAATCATCGTTCTTCTCTGCCACAGCTGTTACAGCTGTGGCAGAGAAGAATGATTTGTCTTCTATATGTTCTCAATGGGGTCGGCGCTGCTGGCGCCGGCCCCATTGAGCGCATATAGAGAAGAGAACAGAAATCGCAGATCGCACATAGGTGCGATCTGCGATTTCTATGGCCTAAGAAGGACCGTTGGGGTTCTTGAAACCTAAAATCACTCCTAACACTCTCCCTATAGCAGCTCCGGCATCAACAACACTTTCCCTGATCTCTGTCAGAATGCATCTGAGGCGAGCCGCGGGAGGGGCAGATTTTAATACTTGGGTGACACCTAATCTCGCCAGCCACTCACTGCAGGGGGGTGGTATAGGGCTTGAACGTCGCAGGGGGAAGTTGTAATGCCTTCCCTGTCTTTCTATTGGCCAGAAAAGCGCGCAAATTTCTTAGGGAAGAAAGTGAAAGTAACCCGAACATCGCGTGGTACTCGTTACGAGTAACGAGCATCTCGAACACCCTAATACTCGAACGAGTATCAAGCTCGGACGAGTATGCTCGCTCATCTCTAATTATGACCTATAACATTTTTGTTTTCTCACCATATGAGCCATAGGAAGTGTTATTAATTGCAAGATTAGTTGTAGTCTCCTTGGTACAATTTTGGGGTGCATATGACATTTTGATCACTTCTTATTGTCTTTTTTGGGAAATCAAATGAATGAAAAATAGCAGTTATGCAATTTTTAATTTATTCATTATTCTTTTTTTTTCCCCACTGTCACTGTGCTGGGTAAAAGAAACAATGAAGGAAGTGGCAGCATAAAAGGATCTCATAAAAAAAAAATAACCTTTATTCTTCCATGATTGTTCAATAAAAGGTGTGCTGGGTAAAAGACATAATTTTTTTATAAAAAAAGGGGTTTTGTAGGAAAAAACATACCGTATTTTTTTTTTCAATTCTGGTTTTCTTAGATTAAACTTTATTTAACTTCTTTTTCACTTCTTTTTGGAACACACTTTTTTTGTCCCTCAAGAGGAATTAAAATGTATTTGTTTGATTGCTAGCATACTACACTGCACTACTTATTTAATGCAATGTAGCATATTAGATAATAGTATGCTGGCTTGCATGGCAGACTTGGAGTATTTATCCGGCCTCCAGTTGCTATGGTAACCCATAAGCGCCCTACAATTCCATTGCAGGATGCTGATCCATAACAGGGGTCTCCCTTTCCCTGTCAACCACTCACATGCCATGATCGCTATCGATCGAGGTATGTAAGAGGTTAACAATTGGAATCAGAGTTTTCTCTGCCCGTGGCCATTAGAGCAGGAGGTTGGCTGCCAGTAGACAGCCGGGCTCTGTTTCTTCTTTCAGCCCAGGATTCTCATGCCAGCCTTAGACTAGGCTTCCATGTTTTTTTCTGCAGCCTAGCCAAAGGCCTCTTTGTGACTGCCGTAAGTATGGTTGGTCACTAAGGGGTTAAACTTTCGGTCACCTTCTGATAACACATTCCCTTAAAGTAACTATACGCTCCAATTTGGATGTTTTTTTCTTTCTTTTTTTTTTAAACTTTTTACAGTGGAACGATGAAAATTAGACAGACTTTTATTTCTTTTTACAGCATGGACTTTTTCAAGATCCTTCTTGTTTTATGCTTGTGACATAAATTATGTGGTTCTCATTTCTTTACAAAGCATTTTTTGGTCTGTCATCATTCCATTTTAATTGTATTTTCTTTTCGCTGCCAAACCTATGTCGTATTTGAAAGGTCTCTGTGCTTTTCCAATGGGTTCCTTGTAAATATAAAAGGCATGGTCTGTTTTTCCTCCACTTTAAATGTTATACCACATACTGTACCTTATGGGGAACCATATTGAGCTGCCTTCAAATATCTCTGCAACGATCTGATAGTGAAGCATCACATTCATCAGCCTTTTCAATACGGAAAGCGGAGGAACATATTAAATCCTATATTTCACATACATGATGTTCTGTTTAGTGAATCATACCTGTACTCTTCTCACCGAGGCCTAGTGACAGAACTACAATCCTACTTAACGAGGAACGATGATAGTGCCGTTAAACCGAACATAATCCAGATACCCCATGTCAGCGCTGAGTGACCTGATACATTCGAGGTTCTCTGTAAATAGTATAAAGCTGGTAAGGTAGATATGGGATCCCAAGATCTGGTAATACTCATAATCTGTACATTTGTTGCTGATGTGCTATGTATTGGAAAGGAATTTAAAAAGTACAAAATAGTGATATTTTAGAAATCACATTCTAAATATACAGCGCAGCATAATTATCATATGTCCAATATGTTGTAAAATGAGATTTGTCATATCGGATGGTTTGGGGAAGCACCTCAAGGAGTATCATAGGTCTATTGGTATTATACTCGGAGAGCTTTCTCCTCCTTTGACTGTGAAAACAGAGTAAGAAATGTATGTGAAAATTAAATCCGGGTTCAAAGGCGGGCAATTAAAGTAATTAATCGAATGGGCAGACTATAATACTCAGAGAGGTTACCAAAATTGGGGTTATTTACTTTAGAAATAAGACGGCTGAGGGGCGACCAAATAACTATTAGAGATGAGCGAACGTACTCGTCCGAGCTTGATATTCGTGCGAATATTACGGTGTTCGGGATGCTCGTTACTCGTAACGAGTACCACGCGGTGTTCCGGTTACTTTCAGTTTCCTCTCTGAGACGTTAGCGCGCTTTTCTGGCCAATTGAAAGACAGGGAAGGCATTACAACTTCCCCCTGTGACGTTCAAGCCCTATACCACCCCCCTGCTGTGAGTGGCTGGGGCGATCAGATGTCACCCGAGTATAAAAGTCGGCCCCTCCCGCGGCTCGCCTCAGATGTCTTGTGAGTTAGCTGAGGGAAAGTGCTGTTCTATTGGAGTTGCTGTAGGGAGAGTATTTGTAGTGAGTGTAGGCTTCAAGAACCCTAACGGTCCTTCTTAGGGCCACATCTACGTGTGTGCAGGCTGCTGTTAGCAGTGGAGAAATTTTTTTTTTTTCTCAAAATCGGCAGTGCAGAGCATTGCACCCGGTATTAGGGACAGAAGTGGTGCTTAGGCAGGGAGAGTGTTAGGAGTGAGTGTAGCCTTCAAGAACCTCAACAGTCCTTTCTAGGGCCACATTTAACTGTGTGGAGTACTGTGCAGGCTGCTGTTAGCTGTGTTGCTTTTTTTTTTTTTTTCTCAAAATCGGCGGTGCAGAGCATTGCACCCTCCATTGATACTACAGGCACAGAATTGTGTAGGCAGGGCCACAACACAGTTATTAGTCATTGAATAGACGCAGTGGGCCTTTTCTTTTTTAACAAAAGGGAAAAAAGTATATTTGCCCTGCCTCTGTCAGTCCTAAGGGCTCTGGGTACGTGTGTGCTGCGTGGAGAACCTAAAAAAATCAGACGCAACCAGCTACGGTTGAGTGCAGCCTTGCGCCAATTTCTTTCCTACCTGGGAAATACCTGCTCTGCCACAGTTAATAACTCTGCAACAGTAAAGTTTTGTGACACTTTTGCAGGGCCGCAACACAGTTATATTAGTCAGTGAATAGACGCAGTGGGCCTATCCTTTTAAACAAAAGGGAAAAAAGTATATTTGCCCTGCCTCTGTCAGTCCTAAGGGCTCTGGGTACGTGTGTGCTGCGTGGAGAACCTAAAAAAATCAGACGCAACCAGCTACGGTTGAGTGCAGCCTTGCGCCAATTTCTTTCCTGCCTGGGAAATACCTGCTCTGCCACAGTTAATAACTCTGCAACAGTAAAGTTCTGTGACACTTTTGCAGGGCCGCAGCACAGTTATATTAGTCATTGAATAGACGCAGTGGGCCTATCCTTTTAAACAAAAGGGAAAAAAGTATATTTGCCCTGCCTCTGTCAGTCCTAAGGGCTCTGGGTACGTGTGTGCTGCGTGGAGAACCTAAAAAAATCAGACGCAACCAGCTACGTTTTACTGCAGGCTTGCGCCAATTTCTTTCCTGCCTGGGAAATACCTGCTCAGCCACAGTTAATAACTCTGCAACAGTAAAGTTCTGTGACACTTTTGCAGGGCCGCAACACAGTGTCAGTTATTAAACTTATTATTCAGTGAATAGACGCAGTGGGCCTATCCTTTTAAACAAAAGGCAAAAAAGTATATTTGCCCTGCCTCTGTCAGTCCTAAGGGCTCTGGGTACGTGTGTGCTGCGTGGAGAACCTAAAAAAATCAGACGCAACCAGCTACGGTTGAGTGCAGCCTTGCGCCAATTTCTTTCCTGCCTGGGAAATACCTGCTCTGTCACAGTTAATAACTCTGCAACAGTAAAGTTCTGTGACACTTTTGCAGGGCCGCAACACAGTTATATTAGTCAGTGAATAGACGCAGTGGGCCTATCCTTTTAAACAAAAGGGAAAAAAGTATATTTGCCCTGCCTCTGTCAGTCCTAAGGGCTCTGGGTACGTGTGCTGCGTGGAGAACCTAAAAAAATCAGACGCAACCAGCTACGTTTTACTGCAGGCTTGCGCCAATTTCTTTCCTGCCTGGGAAATACCTGCTCTGCCACAGTTAATAACTCTGCAACAGTAAAGTTCTGTGACACTTTTGCAGGGCCGCAACACAGTGTCAGTTATTAAACTTATTATTCAGTGAATAGACGCAGTGGGCCTATCCTTTTAAACAAAAGGCAAAAAAGTATATTTGCCCTGCCTCTGTCAGTCCTAAGGGCTCTGGGTACGTGTGTGCTGCGTGGAGAACCTAAAAAAATCAGACGCAACCAGCTACGTTTTACTGCAGGCTTGCGCCAATTTCTTTCCTGCCTGGGAAATACCTGCTCTGCCACAGTTAATAACTCTGCAACAGTAAAGTTCTGTGACACTTTTGCAGGGCCGCAACACAGTTATATTAGTCAGTGAATAGACGCAGTGGGCCTATCCTTTTAAACAAAAGGGAAAAAAGTATATTTGCCCTGCCTCTGTCAGTCCTAAGGGCTCTGGGTACGTGTGTGCTGCGTGGAGAACCTAAAAAAATCAGACGCAACCAGCTACGGTTGAGTGCAGCCTTGCGCCAATTTCTTTCCTGCCTGGGAAATCAAATCACAGGTAATACAGCATGCTGAGGGGTAGGGGTAGGCCTAGAGGACGTGGACGCGGCCGAGGACGCGGAGGGCCAAGTGAGGGTGTGGGCACAGGCCGAGCTCCTGATCCAGGTGTGTCGCAGCCGACTGCTGCGCGATTAGGAGAGAGGCACGTTTCTGGCGTCCCCACATTCATCGCCCAATTAATGGGTCCACGCGGGAGACCTTTATTAGAAAATGAGCAGTGTGAGCAGGTCCTGTCCTGGATGGCAGAAAGTGCTTCGAGCAACCTATCGTCCAGCCACAGTTCTGCGCCGTCCACTGCTGCAAATCCGAATCCTCTGTCTGCTGCTCCTCCTTCCTCCCAGCCTCCTCACTCCACTACAATGACACATGCTCAGGAGCGGGAAGATTCCCAGGAACTGTTCTCGGGCCCCTGCTCAGATTGGGCAGCAGTGGTTCCTCTCCCACCAGAGGAGTTTATCATCACTGATGCACAACCATTGGAAAGTTCCCGGGGTCCGGGGGATGAGGCTGGGGACTTCCGCCAACTGTCTCAAGACCTTTCAGTGGGTGAGGAGGACGATGACGATGAGACACAGTTGTCTTGCAGTGAGGTAGTAGTAAGGGCAGTAAGTCCGAGGGAGCAGCGCACAGAGGATTCGGAGAAAGAGCAGCAGGACGATGAGGTGACTGACCCCACCTGGTGTGCAACGCCTACACAGGACAGGTCTTCAGAGGGGGAGGCACGGGCAGCAGCAGGGCAGGTTGCAAGAGGCAGTGCGGTGGCCAGGGGTAGAGGCAGGGCCAGACCGAATAATCCACCAAGTGTTTCCCAAAGCGCACCCTCGCGCCATGCCACCCTGCAGAGGCCGAGGTGCTCAAAGGTCTGGCAGTTTTTCACCGAGACGCCTGACGACCGACGAACAGTGGTGTGCAACCTTTGTCGCGCCAAGATAAGCCGGGAAGCCACCACCAACAGCCTCACCACCACCAGCATGCGCAGACATATGATGGCCAAGCACCCCACAAGGTGGGACGAAGGCCGTTCACCGCCTCCGGTTTGCACCGCTGCCTCTCCCCCTGTGCCCCAACCTGCCACTGAGATCCAACCCCCCTCTCAGGACACAGGCACGACCGTCTCATGGCCTGCACCCACACCCTCACCTCCGCTGTCCTCGGCCCCATCCAGCAATGTCTTGCACCGCACAGTCCAGCCGTCGCTAGCGCAACTGTTGGAGCGCAAGCGCAAGTACGCCGCCACGCACCCGCACGCTCAATCGTTAACCGTCCACATAGCCAAATTTATCAGCCTTGAGATGCTGCCGTATAGGGTTGTGGAAACGGAGGCTTTCAAAGCTATGATGGCGGCGGCGGCCCCGCGCTACTCAGTTCCCAGTCACCACTACTTTTCCCGATGTGCCGTCCCAGCCCTGCACGACCACGTCTCCCGCAACATTGTATGCGCCCTCACCAATGCGGTTAGTGGCAAGGTCCACTTAACTACGGACACGTGGACAAGCACAGGCGGGCAGGGCCACTACATCTCCCTGACGGCACATTGGGTGAATTTAGTGGAGGCTGGACAGAGTCAGAGCCTGGGACCGCTCACGTCCTACCCACCCCCAGAATTGCGGGCCCCAGCTCGGTGGTGGTATCTGCGGCGGTGTATGCTTCTTCCACTAAAGCACCCTCCTCCTCCTCCTCAACCTCTGTCTCGCAATCTAGATGTGTCAGCAGCAGCAGGACGTCGCCAGCAGTCGGTGTCGCGCGGCGTGGCAGCACAGCGGTGGGCAAGCGTCAGCAGGCCGTGCTGAAACTACTCAGCTTAGGAGATAGGAGGCACACGGCCCACGAACTGCTGCAGGGTCTGACAGAGCAGACCGACCGTTGGCTTGCGCCGCTGAGCCTCCAACCGGGCATGGTCGTGTGTGACAACGGCCGTAACCTGGTAGCGGCTCTGCAGCTCGGCAGCCTCACGCACGTGCCATGCCTGGCCCACGTCTTTAATTTGGTGGTTCAGCGCTTTCTGAAAAGCTACCCACGCTTGTCAGACCTGCTCGTAAAGGTGCGCCGGCTCTGCGCACATTTCCGCAAGTCCCACACAGACGCTGCCACCCTGCGCACCCTGCAACATCGGTTTAATCTGCCAGTGCACCGACTGCTGTGCGACGTGCCCACACGGTGGAACTCTACGCTCCACATGTTGGCTAGGCTCTATGAGCAGCGTAGAGCTATAGTGGAATACCAACTCCAACATGGGCGGCGCAGTGGGAGTCAGCCTCCTCAATTCTTTTCAGAAGAGTGGGCCTGGTTGGCAGACATCTGCCAGGTCCTTCGAAACTTTGAGCAGTCTACCCAGGTGGTGAGCGGCGATGCTGCAATCATTAGCGTCACCATTCCTCTGCTATGCATCTTGAGAAGTTCCCTGCAAACCATAAAGGCAGCCGCTTTGCGCTCGGAAACAGAGCCGGGGGAAGACAGTATGTCGCTGGATAGTCAGAGCACCCTCCTGTCTATATCTCAGCGCGTTCAGGAGGAGGAGGAGGAGCATGAGGAGGATGAGGAGGAGGGGGAAGAGACAGCTTGGCCCACTGCTGACGGTACCCATGCTGCTTGCCTGTCATCATTTCAGCGTGTATGGCCTGAGGAGGAGGAGGAGGAGGATCCTGAAAGTGATCTTCCTAGTGCGGACAGCCATGTGTTGCGTACAGGTACCCTGGCACACATGGCTGACTTCATGTTAGGATGCCTTTCTCGTGACCCTCGCATTACACGCATTCTGGCCACTACGGATTACTGGGTGTACACACTGCTCGACCCACGCTATAAGGAGAACCTTCCCACTCTCATTCCCGAAGAGGAAAGGGGTTCGAGAGTGTTTCTATACCACAGGACCCTGGCGGACAAGCTGATGGTAAAATTCCCATCCGACAGCGGTAGTGGCAGAAGGCGCAGTTCCGAGGGCCAGGTAGCAGGGGAGGTGCGTAGATCGAGCAGCATGTACAGCCCAGGCAGTGCAACAGTCTTTAAGGGCCTGGACAGCTTTATGGCTCCCCAGCAAGACTGTGTCACCGCTCCCCTGTCAAGGCTGAGTCGGCGGGAGCACTGTAAAAGGATGGTGAGGGAGTACGTAGCCGATCGCACGACCGTCCTCCGTGACGCCTCTGCCCCCTACAACTACTGGGTGTCGAAGCTGGACACGTGGCCTGAACTAGCGCTGTATGCCCTGGAGGTGCTTGCTTGTCCTGCGGCTAGCGTCTTGTCGGAAAGGGTGTTTAGTGCGGCTGGGGGAATCATCACAGATAAGCGTACCCGCCTGTCAACCGACAGTGCCGACAGGCTAACACTCATCAAGATGAACAAAGCCTGGATTTCCCCAGACTTCTCTTCTCCACCAGCGGACAGCAGCGATACGTAAGCAATACGTAGGCTGCACCCGCGGATGGAAGCTACGTTCTCTCTCACCATCCAAAACGGGGACATTTCTGCTTCATCAATCTGTGTCTAATATTCCTCCTCCTGCTTCTCCTCCTGAAACCTCACGTAATCACGCTGAACGGGCAATTTTTCTTAGGGCCACAAGACTCACTCATAATTTTTCTAAACAATTTTTATATGTTTCAATGCTCTTAAAAGCGTTGAAACTTTAACTTGAACCAATTTTTAGTTAAACTGGGCTGCCTCCAGGCCTAGTTACCACTTAAGCCACATTAACCAAAGCGATTAATGGGTTTCACCTGCCCTCTTGGTTGGCCATGGCCAATTTTTTTGATGTACATTAGTACTGTTGATACAGCAATTTTTGTGGGCCCTCGCCTACAGTGTAATCAAATGAATTTTTAGCCCACCTGCATTACAGCTGACGTTACATCCGCTGTGTTGCGCAATGCAATGTGATATTTTTGTGTATCGCCGGTGGGTTCCAGGGAGCCACCCATGCTGTAGGTGCACACGGAGTTTAACCTACATGTGTCCACTTGTAAAGAACCCCAGTCTGACTGGGGCATGCAGTGTGGGCCGAAGCCCACCTGCATTAAGCACGACATTACTACCTCAGCTGTGTTGAGCAATGCAATGGGATATTTCTGTGTACCGCCGGTGGCTTCCTGGCACCCACCCATGCTGTGGGTCCACAAGGAATTATAAATGCATCTGATTCCACTTGTAAAGAACCCCAGTCTGACTGGGGCATGCAGTGTGGGCCGAAGCCCACCTGCATTAAGCACGACATTACTACCTCAGCTGTGTTGGGCAATGCAATGGGATATTTCTGTGTACCGCCGGTGGCTTCCTGGCACCCACCCATGCTGTGGGTCCACAGGGAATTATAAATGCATCTGATTCCACTTGTAAAGAACCCCAGTCTGACTGGGGCATGCAGTGTGGGCCGAAGCCCACCTGCATTAAGCACGACATTACTACCTCAGCTGTGTTGGGCAATGCAATGGGATATTTCTGTGTACCGCCGGTGGCTTCCTGGCACCCACCCATGCTGTGGGTCCACAGGGAATTATAAATGCATCTGATTCCACTTGTAAAGAACCCCAGTCTGACTGGGGCATGCAGTGTGGGCCGAAGCCCACCTGCATTAAGCACGACATTACTACCTCAGCTGTGTTGGGCAATGCAATGGGATATTTCTGTGTACCGCCGGTGGCTTCCTGGCACCCACCCATGCTGTGGGTCCACAGGGAATTATAAATGCATCTGATTCCACTTGTAAAGAACCCCAGTCTGACTGGGGCATGCAGTGTGGGCCGAAGCCCACCTGTATTAAGCACGACATTACTACCTCAGCTGTGTTGGGCAATGCAATGGGATATTTTTATGTACCGCCGGTGGCTTCCTGGCACCCACCCATGCTGTGGGTCCACACGGAGTTGTAACTGCATGTGTCCACTTCTAAAGAACCCCAGTCTGACTGGGGCATGCAGTGTGGGCCGAAGCCCACCTGCATTAAGCACGACATTACTACCTCAGCTGTGTTGGGCAATGCAATGGGATATTTCTGTGTACCGCCGGTGGCTTCCTGGCACCCACGCATGCTGTGGGTCCACAGGGAATTATAAATGCATCTGATTCCACTTGTAAAGAACTCCAGTCTGACTGGGGCATGCAGTGTGGGCCGAAGCCCACCTGTATTAAGCACGACATTACTACCTCAGCTGTGTTGGGCAATGCAATGGGATATTTTTATGTACCGCCGGTGGCTTCCTGGCACCCACCCATGCTGTGGGTCCACACGGAGTTGTAACTGCATGTGTCCACTTCTAAAGAACCCCAGTCTGACTGGGGCATGCAGTGTGGGCCGAAGCCCACCTGCATTAAGCACGACATTACTACCTTAGCTGTGTTGGGCAATGCAATGGGATATTTTTGTGTATCGCCGGTGGGTTCCAGGGAGCCACCCATGCTGTCGGTCGACAGGGACTTCACAATAGGGAGTTGTACCTGCCTGTGTCTATGAATTAAAAAGCCCGGTCTGACTGGGGCATGCAGAGACACCTTGACAGAATGAATAGTGTGTGGCACATAGGTTCCCCATTGCTATGCCCACGTGTGCAGCTCCTGATGGCGGTGGCACAGGATTCTATTTCTCATTGCTTCTGTGCAGCATTGTGGGCTATCGCCCCGCCCCTTTTAAAGAGGGTCGCTGCCTAGCCGTGCCAACCCTCTGCAGTGTGTGCCTGCGGTTCCTCGTCATGGCAGACGCACTACTAAATAGACATGAGGGTGGTGTGGCATGAGGGCAGCTGAAGGCTGCGCAGGGACACTTTGGTGTGCGCTGTGGGGGGGAGGGGGGGGGTTGGGCAGCATGTAACCCAGGAGACGTGGCAGCGGAGTGTCATGCAGGCAGTGATTGTCCTTTGTTGGAGGTAGTGTGGTGCTTAGCAAAGGTATGCCATGCTAATGAGGGCTTTTCAGAAGTAAATGTTTTTGGGAGGGGGGGGGCCCACTCTTGCCGCTATTGTGGCTTAATAGTGGGACCTGTGAACTTGAGATGCAGCCCAACATGTAGCCCCTCGCCTGCCCTATCCGTTGCTGTGTCGTTCCCATCACTTTCTTGAATTGCCCAGATTTTCACACAAGGAAACCTTAGCGAGCATCGGCGAAATACAAAAATGCTCGGGTCGCCCATTGACTTCAATGGGGTTCGTTACTCGAAACGAACCCTCGAGCATCGCGAAAAGTTCGTCCCGAGTAACGAGCACCCGAGCATTTTGGTGCTCGCTCATCTCTAATAACTATGTATAAATATATTAGGAGACAATACGGAGATCTCCAATCATCTATGTATACCCAGGACTGTAACAAAGGGGGGCGCTCTAATAACTATGTATAAATATATCAGGAGACAATACAGAGATCTCTCCCATCATCTATTTATACCCAGGACTGTAACAAGGGGGCGCTCTAATAACTATGTATAAATATATCAGGGGACAATACAGAGATCTCTCCCATCATCTATATATACCCAGGACTGTAACAAAGGGGGGCGCTCTAATAACTATGTATAAATATATCAGGGAACAATATAGAGACCTCTCCCATCATCTACTTAAACCCAGGACTGTGACTGTAACAAGGGGGTACCCCCTATATGTCTAGAGGAAAGAAGGTTTCTGCACCGACATAGAAGGGGGTTCTTTACTGTAAGAGCAGTTAGACTATGGAACTCTCTGCCTGAGGATGTGGTGATAGCGAACTCAATAAAGGCCTGGACATCTTTCTTGAGCGGCACAATACAATATGTTATAATCACTAATTCCTCCAGAAAGGTCGGTGTTCTGGGGATTATTCCGATTGCCAGAGTGGACTCAGGAAAGAATTTTTTTCCTTTAAAGGGGTTCTGACATGAATAAGATTTTTATGCTTTAGCAGTAGAGATGAGCGAACGTACTCGTTAAGGGCGATTTCGCAATCGAGCATCGCTATTTTCGAGTACCTGGCTACTCGGGTGAAAAGATTCGGGGGGCGCCGGGGGTGAGCGGGGAGTTGCAAAGGGGAGTGGGGGAGAGAGAGAGAGAGCTCCTCCCTGTTCCCCACTGCTACCCCCGCTCCACCACGCCGCCCCCGGTCCCCGGCGCCCCCTGAATCTTTTCACCCGAGTAGCCAGGTACTCGAAAATAGCGATGCTCAATTGCGAAATCGCCCTTAACAAGTACGTTCACTCATCTCTATTTAGCAGCCATTGTTCCCTGGTCTGCCTAATGGACACAGGGAACCCACGATTAATGGCATGCTAAAGCATAAAAAGCTTATACTTACTTTTTTTCCTGTTGTTGTTGTGCAGCGGGGGTCATCCCCCAGCAGGCTCTCTTCTTCCTCCAAAAAGCCTGGACGGGCCGCCCCCTCTGGGATTGCACACATGCGCAGAAGACAGGTGCCCTCTGACAGGAGTCAG
Organism: Eleutherodactylus coqui; assembly: GCF_035609145.1. Lineage (NCBI taxonomy): Eukaryota > Metazoa > Chordata > Amphibia > Anura > Eleutherodactylidae > Eleutherodactylus > Eleutherodactylus coqui. The sequence goes on from NC_089841.1 coordinate 231,354,093, forward strand.
GACAGGCCGCCTCTCCACTGCGCACACGTAGAACTCGGGAGTTCAGCCAGGAAAGACGGGCCGCCCACAGCAGGCACTGCTTGTGATGTGGCGCCCGTCCATTCACCTCGTAAGTGGCTGACGGACGGAGCAGAGCAGGAAGCAGTCATTTTGACTGCTCCAGCTCTGCTTCTAGAAGCCACAAGAGAAGATGCCCGACGGAGGGGACATGCCTTATGATCCGTCCTGGCCAGGCAAGGTAAGTAAAAAATTTTTTTTTTCATTTCAGAACCCCTTTAAATGGGGTAAATTGGCTTCTTCCTCCTTGTTTCTTTTTGCCTTCTTCTGGATCAACATTAGGGGGAAGGGGACAGGCTAAACTGGATGAACATATTACTTTCCTCAAGTCTAATGTGCTATGATCTGGTATGAAGATACATATCGTCATCACTATATTAATTTCTCTATCCAATTTGCTGACATTGTGCCAGTCTAACACAATGGGATTAACTATACCAATAGCAGCATTATTCTTATTTTTTTCTTTCACATTCTGAAGATACTTAGATAATTATTGACCATTTTTAATGTTTTGAACGATTGCTTTTGCAATTATTTTAAAGCACCTCAGAAAATGTATGAATATGAGGGATCTGAACTAGAGATGAGCGCGCATACTCGCTAAGGGCAATTACTCGATCGAGCATTGTCCTTAGCGAGTACCTGCTCGGTCAGAAGAAAAGATCTGGGTGCCGGCGGGGGGCGGGGAGCAGCGGGGGAGAGCGCGCGGGGGGGGGGGGGGGGACGACAGAGGGGAGATCTCTCTCTCCCTCTCTACCCCCCGCTCCCCCCTGCTCACTCCCGCAACTCACCGCTCACCCACGCCGGCACCCAAATCTTTTCTTCCGAGCAGGCAGGTACTCGCTAAGGACAATGCTCGCTTGAGTAATTGCCCTTAGTGAGTATGCTCGCTCATCTCTAATCTGAACCTATGATGATACTGATACACACTTCTTTTTAGAAGCAACTGTTGATTGGAAACCTAATAGGTAAAGCTGGTTGTACATATTAGCTGAAATGGCCAATTTTCACCATTTTGGATTGGCTTTGTTGGATATTTGGGATTTTACTCTGTGTTTATGGCTTGATCATTCTATCCTACTTGATGGTAGGATAGGGTTTATTGACCCTATGTTTAAAATATTGCTACAATTTATATGGCGTGCTTAACCCCTTAACACTGCAGGGCGTACATTTACATCCTGCAGCTTCGGGGTATGTATGAAGAGAGATCGCAGGGCAATCTGGCACCATGCAACGCGGGTGCCGGCTGTTTCTAAAAGCTGACACCCGCCCGCAACAACAAATCACTCTTGTGTAAAAAAACAAGAACGATAGTCACTGGGACCGCAATCTCATGTTAAAGGACCTTTAGCTGCTGACACCCATGGAAGCATCTTATCTTCCACAGGTACAAAGGACTGAGCATGTTGGAGTCCAACAAGTCAATTCTTCATTCTTCAAACATCTACTTGTCAGGCATCCATAGACATTACATTTTCTAGTTTAATCTAATGTGTATGGGCACCTTTAAGAGTCGGAAATTCCAGATAGGACAATCACACTATGATGTGATTAATAGCTGATTGATATGGTTTCGACAGGATTCATGTTAGATATGCTAAATTCTAATTATTTTTGCCTGATATTTAACCAAAAACACACATTATGGAAATCATAGATGGTAATAACTGGAAAATTAATTATTCCAAATGACTTAATATATTACTTTGGATTACAGCTTAAAGTATGACTTACAGTTTTCGAGTTTGATAAATTGTTCTTGGCATTAAAAGACTACAACGTCTTGCATATTTTTCAAGAAGGCCAATTTTCAAGTCTAATAGATTAGAGGAGATGAATGCTTTACAAGAGATATGCCTTGCATTTTACATAACGAATCTCTGGTGGTAGTTACATTCATGATACTTAGAATTTTGGGAAGCCACAAGATCATGAATGTGGCTTTTCTCAGGACTGAGTTGTGGGTGGTCTCTAACCAGAAAGTGGACCCTCCAACATGTATAATGACTATGTACAGCATATAGATCTTACATACACACAAGGACTTTTGAAATTGTAAATCAATGGAAATTTCATTTATGCCGTATATTATGTGGCATATTCTAAAAGCAGTTTAACCGCACACCTGTACAGTTTGCCAGATAGACTTGGCCAAACAGATTTTTCCTATACAAAGGCCACACATTTCATGAGTTACTTAGATATCCAGTTATTCTATATACAGTAGTCACAGATAGTTTAAGATTTTGCGTGGAAGTGAGGTATGGCCAGTAGCATTTTCTCATACATCTGTGGATAGCAACAAGCCTTAAAGGGGTTCTGTCACTAAAAAAGAAAAATGCTATACTTATCTATTCCTCCCCCATCAGTCTACTTACCAGATCTTCACCTCCCCCATGTTCTCCTGTCTCCTGCAGTCCGGGGGTCACTTCAGCTCCAGCTGCCTGATTCTTTTCCTTCCTGTGAGGTTACGTACATTTGGTTGGCAGTCTTCCAATGTACGTTAAGTCACAGCTCACAGGCCAGCAGTAGGGCTGCCTATCTTCTTCAGAGATTGCTCATGCGAGCTGTCTCTGAAATAGATTACAATTCCTTTCTAGGCAGTGAAGCTACAGCACAGGGATGGGACCTTCACTGATCCAGCCGGAAGCAATTTGTGATAAGCCGCCCTCCTAACAAGCTGGGCCCAGCCTGCAGTGAGCTGACCTGGGGCACTGGAGAAGCTCAACCAGGAGAAGAAGTGATAAGGAGACTGACAGGGAAGGGATAGGTAAGTTTAGATCATTTTTTTTAATGACAAAACCCCTTTAAGCTACATATCAGCACCCTTGAGCACTATTTCATACTTATTTAGAGAAGCTGCATTTGTGATACTGCAGACTGAAAAGATGAATCTTACCCAAATTTCTCTTTGGCTCAATATTTACACAGTGCTTGCTTTACATTTTGGGAAGTATTACCTTTATATCAGGCTATATACAATGTACAGCACTATACAGCTATTGCGCCTCTATGCTATAACAATTTATGTTGGCTACATTTCACTTGCCTATCCACTAACCCATGGAAGATTGCTCAGTTTGTCTTTAATGGTATACCCACTATAGAACTACTTGATGCTAGGACATTTGTAAAGGGAGGGGGTGTATAAAGTTGAAGACACCTTGCCTGGATTCGTCCACCTCCTTCTGGATTCTGAGTCTAACTATCCTTGGATCTCCTGTATAATACAAGCTATGAAACCAAGGGATTGTCCAGTTTTAAATTATTGATGGTCTATCTTTAGGATAGGCTATCAGTAGTAGATTGGTAGTGGCCCACTGCCTGGACCCTCGCTGATCAACTGTTTGCTGGACCGGTGTGTTTGCACACTGACCTTATTTTTGCAGAAAGCAGACAGCTCCATTTTTATTAGAGTGGTCATTCTTGGTATTATAGGCCATTCACTTCAATGGGAACTTTGCCTGCAAAGCCAAGACTGAACACTGCAGTGAGAATAGAGCTGTCTGTTTCCTGCAGAAATCAGCTCAGTGCTAGAGCACAGTGGGTTGGTGAGCAGCTGATAAGCAGGGGTGCTGGGCAGCGGGCCATCACCAATCTACTATTGATGGCCTATGCTAAGTACCCCTGTTGATTAGCTCTTCACCAGCTCATTCTACTCATGTACTGAGATGATTTCTGCAGGAAACAGACAGCTCTGTTCTCCCTGCAGTGGCCAGGCTTGGCATTGCAGGCCAAGTTCCCATTAAAGTGAATGGCCAGCAATACTAAGAATAGCCACTGCAATGAGAACGGAGCTGTCTGCTTTCTGCAAAAATAATTTGATCACCGGGGATCCCAGGTGGCGGGCCACCATTAATCTACTATTGATAACTATCCTAAGGATAGCCATCAATAATTTACGACTGGACAACCTGTTTAATTGCAGACACAACGCTCCTTATCCTGGGCAAAGAGGGAATTTTGTGGGATTACAAATGGGGACATGTTTAGGGAAGTTAAAGTTAAAATGATTAAAAAGCATGGAGAAGAAGAGACAGAGGAATACACCAAAATGCTGCTATAGGGACCTCCCTCTATAATATACACCTCTATTTTCTTTCATTTCAATATGCAATATCACTATGAATAATAGTACAAATGTATATTAGTAATATCTAATGGTAGATATGTACATTAGTATCTAACAGTATGTATATTAGTAGTATCCAATGGTACATATGTACTGTATATTAGTAGTATCTAATGGTACATATGTATATTAGTAGTATCCAATGGTACATATGTATATTAGTAGTATCTAATGTACATATGTATATTAGTAGTATCCAACGGTACATATGTATATTAGTAGTATCTAACGGTACATATGTATATTAGTTATATCTAATGGTGCATATGTATATTAGTAGTATCTAATGGTACATATGTATATTAGTAGTATCTAATGGTACATAAGTATATTAGTAATATCTAATGGTACATATGTATATTAGTAATATCTAATGGTACATATGTATATTAGTAATATCTAATGGTACATATGTATATTAGTAGTATCTAATGGTACATATGTATATTAGTAGTATCTAATGGTACATATGTATATTAGTAGTATCTAATGGTACATATGTATATTAGTAATATCTAATGGTACATATGTATATTAGTAATATCTAATGGTACATATGTATATTAGTAATATCTAATGGTACATATGTATATTAGTACTAACTTGTACTAACCCTTCAGTTACTTAAATGCACACTTACATTAAAGCTTATTGGCTGCGTACTTCAATGACTCATTACACAGCCTTTAAAACAAGGGGTTAATGCACACACATTTTAAGTAATATGATCTGAAACCTCCTGGCAGTGACAGGCCTTTGCTCATGCTTGCACTTCCTTGGCAAGGTAGATAAATTAAGTAGAAAAATAGGGAAGGAAAATTTTCATAAAAACAGAAACTTGAAAAATTTGACAACAGTCAGTAAAACTAATCCACAGCAATCCAAGTGTATAATCCACCCAACAATACAGTAGTCATTACAGGCTACCAGGAGATTAGTGAAGGAAACTTGTGTCTGTAGTCATTAACTTCTCCATATTTAGTCCATCTGAAATATTTCCATGAACTTACATAATGAGTCACCATAATGCCGTTCACAGTTGTCGGTACACGTCAAGGCACGGCATCACTTAGTTCTCAAATGTAAGACGTCTCTATACATCTGTGTGCCCAGACACTAAGCATGCAGCGATAGCCGAGATTACACTACTGCTTCATGCTTCACGATTTCTCTCGCAATGTTACTTGCTGTGAATTAAAGAGTGAAGACAACAGTAGAACCACAAGCCCTGCACCAACTATTCTGAGGTCATTTGGGGTCTATAATTTAACAGTTTATTTTAAGAACATAACAAAGTGTCTGCATGGGACAGATATAAATATATTCCCTGAATTCTCCCAAGTCATTATGGTCTAGATTTCTAAAATAAGGATCTAGTATTTTACATATAGAAAAGCTTTACACGGAAGCACATTATGAGCATGAACAATGCTCAGTGGTCTTCATTGGCTATAATGGGGTCTGTCAGGTCCCTGTAATACTGCCCGGTATTTTACCAGTCAAAATAGTGCAACATGCAAGATTTTATCCCGGATCTGTATCGGACACTCTGAATAGAATCTCCAACATAGATGTGAACAGTTCCCTATCTCACCCTATCTTTCTAAGGGCTCCCTTACACTGGCGAGAGCGCTATCAGGATGGGATTGACGCCCCGATATCGCTCTCGCTATTTTTCTAAAGCCCTGGATGCGAGGAGTTTCCGTAGGCTTCCATCCCAGCAGGGCTGAAGGAATCCCATGCTGTGGCTGTCACAGCCACGGCAGGAGATAGTGATTTTCTCCCATTGCTTTCAATGGGCCCAGTGGTAGCAGCGCCAGCCCCATTGAAATCAATGGGACGTGATCGCGAACCTCTGCCACTGCTGTGACAGCGGTGGCAGGGGACTCTCCATCACGAGGATTTTCAGGGTGGGGTCTTGAAATATAAGCCCTACACCAAAAATAGTCCATAACTGTAGAAAAAATAAAATAAAAAATAAGAATACATCACCTTAGCAGTTCGCCGGCACTCCCCGGTAGCAGTAGTTGGCAGGTCCACGGCACTGTTCTTCTGCTGTTTCTCTGGCCAGGGATTGAAAATCCCTGCCTCCTGAATGCGTTGCCTCTCATTGGCTGAGCGCTGTTACCAATCAGAACAGCGCTCAGCTGTCATTCAATGCCTCTGATTGGTAACAGTGCTCAGCCAATCAGAAGCAGCGCTTTCAGGAGGTGGGGATTTTCAATCCCTGGCTAGAAGAGAAGCAGAAGAAGAGTGCCAGGGACCTGCCAAAAGATGCATCGGAGATGACAGCGCTATTAAGCTGATGTATTATTATTATTTTTTTCTACCGTTATCGACTATTTTCGGGGTAGGGCGTATATTTCAAGCCCACCACCCTACCTATAAAATCCTCCAGCAGTGGCAGAGGATCACGATCGATTCCCATTGATTTCAATAGGGCTGGCGCTGCTGCTGCCAGCCCCATTGTAAACAATGGTCGAGATCGCAAAAAGAATGGACATGCCACGATTTTGTATTAACGCTGCTTTGCAAGCGTTAAAACATCGCAAATGTGCATGGAAACCACTGGCTTCATAATTTTGTGATTTCTCACAGCGTCGCAGTGCTGGGAAATCGTGCAATTTCCTTGCCAGTGTGAAGGCACACTTAAAGAGCTTTCTCAGTATAGTGTTTTATGACATGTCAATGGGAAGAATAGAACAATACCTCTGCAGTATCACCTATTAGAAGGAAGCATTCCTGAAAGGCAATGTCAGACTTTTTAAAGAAGCCTTGTAACAATGACTGGGAATTGTGAGCCAAAGCCAAAATAACCATACACAGACAGCTGTTTGGGGGTGATTGCCCCTCATCAGAGTGCAGCATGTTTCTGGCTTGGCTAGTGAGAGGCCTATACAGCTGGGTGAGGAAGAGTATCATTTCTACTAGGGAGAGGATCCATTTGATAGGACATGTCAATATGATGTTGTAAATTTGGTCCCTGAAGGACCCCATGAATCCTCAGAGCAGTCATATTTAGTCCTGACTACTGATGGAGAGCATGTCACACGTTCACACTTTCTCTTTTCTGAAATGAATGAAAGCCTCATTAATCAGTTTTTCTGTGACAGTTCATAACCTGCTATAGTGGAAAAAAAAATATTTTCTATAGTCAATGAAGGATGGTTTCTCCATGGCTACTAATATGGTTAGCACTTTTTTCCCCCACTAAATATCTGCATTGATGAGTAATCAAAGATGGAATGAAGGTAGTTATTAAAAGAGATTTTCCAGGACATAAAAAAACTTAAATGGGCTTAAAATGAAGAGAAATTGAATTCTCAGCTATCCCAGTGGCTCCCCTTTCAGCGCTGCATTTACCTTGGAAGATGGGACGGGTGATCACTTGCTGTTTATTGTGCACAAGACCATTCAGCCAGTGTTGGGCTTCAGCAGTGATTCCTCCATGGCCGCTGAAGCCTGTAAGTGGCTGAGCGAACACGGCCACAATGAATGATTCGTGATTACCCTCCGTTTCTTCCAGGTTTTATGCAGCAGGCATTTGGGCTACAGCACTAGTCGGGGGAGCAGCTGAAATGGGTGACCCATTGGCTTGTAAGGGAGATTGTTCCAGACACGTTCTTGGACCTGTTCAGAAGTCATACTGCAGGAAGAGGGAGTAGATAGTCACAGCTTATACCTATCGTAGATAGTCGATCCTGTGTTATCTATACCTACAGGGGTGGACAAAAATATGGAAACAGCAAACACCAAAGCTGTAGTCTGATTACTTTTCATCACAAACCTACACAATGATCATCAGTCTCTATCACTCAACATACATTTCCATCCATGCTGGCGTTTGTCGGATGCGGTTTTCCAGTCTTACTGTATGTGGTCATAATCCTGGATATTGTGCCTCGTGATACAGCAAAATACCCACCATACAGTCCCCCACAATTTGAGAGATTTGGAATTCCATCCTCTCTGTCCTGATTCCCTCACAACTGCGTAGAACGCTTTCTCGAAGACAAATGATGCTTACAACATATTGGCACTGTTATACGAATCATTGCATCATACAACAACTACTCAAACCCCTGACCAATAAAACCTTGTTGCTTGGGCAAATGTTCACTTCTGCCCGACAGCATGTGTGTCATATTACCTCCACTTAAAATCAGTCTCTATATGTCTTGTTGATATAGTTAAAATTTACCCGTAGTATTGTGAAATATGATTTATAACCCCATGTAATTTAAGGCATACATTTTGCACAGTGTTTCCATATTTTTGTCCACCCCTTGTATGTTTACTTTTCAGTGTAATCCTACCTGTGACGTTAGTGAGATGACTTCTGCAAAGTTTTCTCTACAGATCAGGAAGCAACAGACTAGTATTAGGCTCTGCGCTCAGTGTGTAAAAAATCCAGGACTTTAGGATTTTTTAAAAAAATATAGATTTTGACCGAAAATGTAAAAAAAAAATATATATATATATTTAACCAAAAATTTGTTTCATAAAATAGATCATTTCCTGACGACATATTCCCTTCAAGCGGTTAATGTGAAAACTAGGTCTATTACCGCAATCTCAGCAACGCACCTCAAACAGTGATGGATCTGTCAGCAGCAGCTTATGGACAGCTTTCATGTACAGTAGCAGCATGATTGTTTTTACACAGCACAGAGTAACAGAAAACAGAAAAGTTCAAACCGCAACAAAGTAATAAAAATGGATCACATACCGAATTTTATATTTACTAACATTGAAGCTTTGCTAAAGAAACAATGCAGAACCCAAGACTGACATGACCAATTCCCAGCCGCAGCATCTGCACCCCTCGTGCTGCATGTGCTGGGAATTACCATCTGCAATACTGCTGGGATTTATGTTTGTTTGGATTCATACTTTCATGTGTTCCTAAAAGTGCAATATTAATGCAACCACTATTAAAAATCTGCCTAGGTGTTAGTAAATAGGACCTTAGTGAACCGTGTCTACTCAGAGCACCTAAACTCAGTAGCCAGAGCATTGAGGATCATTCTTTAGCGACTCTTGTTTTTTGTAGTCTTTTGTATTTGCAGTTTATTTCTGGAATTGAACTCTAGAGGGCCTTAGTGCTTCAAATTTTGGGATACTACAAAAAGTGTAGTCATATTATGAAAAGGTCACAGGAATGAATCATGGCCATAAATTCACTAATCTGCATTGTAATTATACCCCTACAGCATGTTGCATCAGGGCAGACGCTTTTATATAGTGTATCCCAACACGTTACCATCTTTTTGAAACCGAAAATTGCGTTGTCACAAACATTACTATGTCACAATCCATGCATGGAAACCTATGCACATATAATCTACCATCTCTGCCCAAGAAAAATGTCAATTAAGCGTATAATGTAGCATGTCATTCATGTCTGGAATGTCCACTAACAGTACCTGTACTACCCTGCATGACCAGCAGAGGTGGTAGAACTGAAGATTCAAGATTTTGGAAAATCAATGGATAATGGTGAAAATAATATTAACAGGTCTTCTCTGGTGATCAGTCATTCTCAAAGCCTATATAGAACTTCTTCCCTAACCTTTGCTAAGGGTCAGTCTTGTATAACAGTTAACAATGGTGACTTAGGCCACCTGCACACGAGCGGGTCGGATTATCGCAGCAGAATCCAACCCTGTGGCTGGCTGGTGAACCCTGCGTACCTGTCAGTGCAGCTAGCGAGCTGTCGGACATGCACAGTACAGATTCTCCCGCTAAGCAGTGATACGGATCCTGCGACCCTTCTGCAATGCTCATTGCAGAAGGGCTGTGGATGGATGACTTCAATGGAAGCTGTCCGTGCATAGCTCGCACTAAAATAGAACATGCTGCGATTTTTCCCCCGTGAGCAGAAAATCGCAATTAATATCCGCTTGTGGGCAGGAAAAACGCTTTTGCATGGCATGTAAATGGCAGGTATTTGCTGTGGATTCTGGGGGCGGACGCTGGCCCTGGATTCCGCAATGCAAATCCAGCCATGTGCAGGCGGCCTTACTTTGATTTGGAACACACAAATTTCTTTTGCAAAGTTAGGCATCAAGTCTGATCATGCTTATAACTCTACCCCCCTCAGATGGCTGTATGCGCAATTGTACACGCTTCAGCACAACGTATTTGATAAGGTAGATTTGCACACATATCGGAGCATAGTACCGTAGTACTGTACTTTTTGTGCACACAGGCGTGCGTGACAGCCCCCTCCACCGTGATTTAAAAGGCTATTTAACCTAATGAGGTCCAGATGTCTTTTTTTTCACAGAATTGCACAATAAATTGCTCATTTGTGCTCATATTGAGTGCATATTTGCGCATATTCCATAGACTTCTATGGGGCGCATGGGGTGCAAATACGCAGGAACATAGAGCAGGTCCTGTTTCGTTCCGTGCGTATGCAGAAACTGAATGACAAAAAGAGAAGTGAATGTATTCTTATTCATCGGGGTAGCATTTACACCGAATGATCATTCCGATTCCCGCTGGATGTGGGAATCTGAATAATTAACTGGCCCGTACCAAAGGGCCCTGAGGGGCGCACCATCTGAAGAGAGAGGTGTTTAAAATACAGGCAGGCAGATCACGTATAACACAATATAATTCTGGCCGGCACGGAGTGTAGCTGCATCTAAACGAGGGGAAAATCTTCCCATTTGCCGGCTTTTCAAACTCCAGAGCGCAAGAGTTTGAAAATAACTTCGGGAAGATATATGTCGCCCGATCCTTCCCGCACGTAGAATTCACTGTGGGCAGGAAAGATAGGACAAGTCTCATCTTTTCTCACCCGTACAATGAATGAGCGAGAATCCCAAAATCCATTGATATCAGTGGTTTCATTTTGTCCCGTTATGCGGCCGTGATTATAATGGTCACATAAGAGGACAAAGTCACATTCGTCTGAATCCGCCCTAAGGGCTCAGTCAGACCAGTGCGTGTTTTTGCGCGCCTTTGTGCACAAAAAATTCCCTCCTCTCCTATGCTGAAAATGCATGACCAGGCAAAGTTTCATATGCGCAGCACATGAAATTTTGCCCGTTCACTGGAGCAGCTCCACTTGGAGAAGCGCCGCTGCTCCACGAAAGGAGCAAAGAAGCCCCGCAGGGCTTTGGGATTTCCCCAGAGCAGGAACAGTGAGCGGAGTTTTGGAAGGTTTCCCCAGAGCAGGGAGAGATGGAGTGGGGCTGTAGGGAAACCCCCCATAGCTCCGCTCACTGTCCTAGCTTAGGGGAAATCCCCCAGAGCAGTGCTGTCTCTCTCTGCCATGGAGAAATCCTGAGGGCTTCCCTTGAGAGCGTGGGAGCAAAAGGCAGGGCTAGAGGGACCTGTTCACTTAGTCCCACCCCTTGCCATGCCCCATCCATGGTTTGGTATGGGGATTCTCACAGAGTGTGGCTAGGGAACAGGTCCCTCTAGCCCCCGACCCCTCCACCCATGCTCTCCGGGGAAGCCCTGAAACCCCGCCCCCCTCTCTCTCACCATTATATGGAATTCCCATGGGGAGAGAAGTGGGGAATTGCCCAGCAGGGGGGCAGTAGGAATACCCAACTGCTTACAGTAGGACATTTAAAAGGTGCTGCCCAGAAGCACCTTTTAAATGTCCCATTATAAAATCCTGTCAGTCCCCACAGGGATTAATGGAACCCTTGGGGAGTCCCCTCATCCCCAAGGGGACTAACAGGAGTTAACAGCGGGACATTTAAAAGGTGCTTCTGGCCAGCACCAGGGCGTAACTGTATGTCCTGGCAGAGGGGTACTTAATGCAACAGGAAAAGAAGAGATCCTGTGCTATCGGGGAACCCTGTGAAGGGTTCACAAAGGGAACGCACTCCCTCTGTGACGTCATCGGACTTCCTTAATGTAATCGCGGAGTGCTGTCGGGTTACCATGGCAACAGGACGCCAGATACAGGCGTCCTCCTTTGCCATTGCCTATGATTGCTATAACAAGCGATAAGGCATTGAAGGACAGAAGTGCTTTATCATAGTGATCATAAGTGCTATGGATCAGGACATAAGGTGTTTAAACAAAATAGTGTCAAAAAAATAAAAATAACCTTTTTTTCTGCTTTTTCCCCTATTAGTATTAAATTTATTTTTTTAAAATTAAAAGCCCACATATTTGGTATCGTCATATCTGTAACAACTTGCACAACAAATTGAACAAACTTTTTATCCTGCACGGCAAAAAGTGTAAAAAAAAACACCTAAAAAACTGAGGCAAAATGGTTATTTTTTAAATTTTGCCTCCCAAAAAACGCAATCAAAGTGATCAAAAAAGCCGCATCAACTCTAAAATGGTACTTGTAAAAACTACAACTTGTCACGCTAAAAACAAGCCCTCACAGAACTCCATCCATGGAAAACGTAAAAAGTTATAGGACTTCGAATGCAGCGATTTAGAAAAAAAAAAAATTTACCAAGAAAGGGATTTTATTGCGGAAAATTGAAAAAATCTAAAAAAAAAAAACAAAAAACTATTTTGGTATTGTTGTAATCATACTAACCCGCAGAAAAAATGTACTGTGTCACTTATGCTGCATGATTAACGCTTTAACCCCCCCCCCAAAAAAAAAATAAATGGCAGAATTGATGCGTTTTCTCTATTTGCTATGATAAATAATTAATAAAAGTTTTTCAATATAGTCTATGTACCCCAAAAAATGGTACCAATAAAAACTACAGCTCACTACACGAAAAACAAGCCCTCATATGGCCGTGTCGACAGAAAAATAAAAAAGTTTTGGCTTTTGAAAAGTGCCGCAAAATGTGACAAAGCGAACCCATTGACTTCAATGGGTTCGGTCTCATCAGTGTCTCTCACACACAAGTCCTCCTACGGCAGGTTAAAAAATCAAGGGGAAAGGTGTGACCCTGCGGACAACCTTTGTTCATGCGCAAATATGCGCCATTGCTGCGAGCGTATTTGCACATACATTTATCTGTTTAAGCCCTTAGAGACAGATTAACTTCCCATTGAGAACGGAAAGTAGAAGCTGAGGGTCCTTGTACACCAAATGATACGCTTGAATGAGCGAGTGACGTCATCGTTAGAGAAATACATCGTTGGATCGGTCAAACAAAATATCGATGAGTGAACGTACTGGTTTAGGGCAAGTATCGCTTTTTGCCTAATCGGGCGAAAGGATTCAGGGGGCGCCGGGGGGTTGCAGAGGGGAGTGGAGGGGGGTGGGGGGGGAGAGAGAGTGTTCCCCACTGTTACCCCCCGCTCCATCACGCCGCCCTCCGCCCCCCTGCGCCCCCCCAAATCTTTTCACCCGAGTAGGCAGTTACTTGAAAAAAGGGATGCTCGATCGAGTAATTGCCCAAAACGAGTACGTTCGCTCATCTCTATTCATAATGGTTCAGTTGTTCACATTTGCTGTATAAGTGAACGACTGAACAATGGCTGTCTAAACCAAACGATAAACGAACGAGCCAACGATGGATTTTATGCTGCATGAAATGAACTATAAGTAAAGATTGAACAATTATCGAACATTGTTTGGTTTTTGCTGAATGATCATCATTGGCATTTGCTCTTTTGAATGATTTTTGGAACAATAATTAGAGTTGAGCGAACATACTCTGCCGAGCTTGATTGTATTAGCGTACTCGATGGAGAGAGAGAGAGAGACCTAGAAAGAAAAAAAAAAAGCTCGGCACCCGGCGTCCCACATACAAAAATGCTCGAGTCTCCCATTGTAGTCAATGGGGTTCGTTACTCGAGTAGAGCTCTCGAATTTTAAGAAAAGCTCGACTCGAATAACGCGGACCCGAGCATTTGGGTGATCGCTCATCTCTATCGGTAATCATTCCATGTGAAAGGGCCATAAGTCTCATCCTTCCGGAATGTTTAATACTGTGGTGCTAAATGAGCAATGTGGATACAATAGAGTAAGCAGCAATGACAGAGCAATCGTGTAACAAATCACATAATCATATTACTAGTCCAACTATAGGACCCACTGATGAAGAATGTATGCCCTGTATCATCACTGAACTATGGAAATATGGGGCAATAGGCAGACCCGCAGTTTTTGGGTAGTGGTCATTGAAGAAAAACATAGAAGGAGCCAAAACAAATGAAACAATTAGTGAGAAGACAGAGACATCAACACTGTAAGTAAGAAATGGATCAGCAGAGGGATACAGGTGTATCTTAAACTCCTAAAGCCCAAGTAGACAATGTATAGTAAAACCTCTCAAAATGACCACCTCTTTGAGAAGACCACCCTCTTATCCAGATCAGATTGCATCATACCGTATATTATGCATACTTGCCATCTTCTTTGAGAAGACCACCTCCATCAAAGACCACTCTTCAACGCAAATTTGTGTGGATGTCTCAAAGAGGCTTCATTGCATAACTGAACTCTATATCATCAATGCAGGTGTAATGTTTGACATGCTATAAAATAAATGAAGGTTTATCATGATTATAGTATTATACACCTAACATTAAGTTATGTCATTGCATCTCTGCAGCCTTGTCTTCAAGGGATCATCCACCACATCTAGGGCACAGAAGGTACTTGGAAGAGGTTCCCTTACTGTAAGAGCATTGAATGGTCATGACTCACTGAAATAGTTTAAGAAGGACCTGGATGCCTTTCTTGCGTGTATAGAATATTACAAGCTATGTGTACCATATTACTAGAAATGGGTTGATGATCCAGTGATTAATTCTCAGACATGTTTTAATTGGGAAGGAATTTTCTCTCCAAGATGAAGAAAACTGACTTCTGTGAGTAGTTTTGTCTTCCTCTGGATCGACACAGCAGTATACTAGGTTGAAACAGATTTTTTAAACATTTTACCATATACATTCTTCTGCAAAAAAGACAAAACAATCTGTGTGTGACAGTTAAAGGATTTTTTTCAAGAGAAAAACTATTGGCGACCCATCCTCGGGGGCCTAACTATAAGAGATGCAGGGGATGCGGTTGCACCCGGGCCCACAAGCCTTAGGGAGCGCATAAGGACTCTCTTCTCCATATAGTACCATGAATAAAACATTATAGTTGACACCCTGTTACAGATTTTGCACTGGGGCCCAGAAGTTTTAAGTTATACCTCTAGTCACTAATAACAGACAAGCAGAGGTCTGCAGTTTGGAACCCATGTTGATCAGCTAATAAGAAGCTGCCATGGATGGCCAGAAATGTCAAGATGCCATCCATGGCTCAGTGGCCTGATTTGGTAGTGCAGCCCTCTCCCAATCAGCTGCATTAAGAAATCAGGCCACTGTACCAGTTGTCTCATCAACCAATCGGCAGGGGTCCCAAGCAGCATACCCATGCCAATCTGCTAATGGTGACCTAGCCTACGGATAGGTCAGCGATAGCTTCTCTCCTGGAAAACCCCTTCAAGTCTACGAGAAGAGTGTTTTTCAGTGTACTGTAGTTACAGTAGGACCAGGAGGCCCGCAGCGGATTCCAGCTGTGAGCTCGGCCGGCGACCCTGCATACCTTCCTTTCCCGTAATGCGGATGACCGCGGCGGATCCTCCGAATGGACGCCGGTCGTGAACCCTGCAATAAGAATCTGCCCATGTGAGTCCGGTCTAAAGCAAAAGGAAAATCAACAAAATCCTTTGGTAAAAGGAAAGAATATCAATGTTTTCTTCCTCAAAAACATTTTTATACATGTTCTATTCTAACTCCTGAACATAATACTTAATAAACTACAATACTGAAGATTTTAATTGTTTAATTGCACCAAACATATAGAAATATAGACAGAAAATGCTACAAAAAAAATCCTACAGTAAAATGATATTGAAGTGAAACATAAAATGACTTGTTCATGTGGTTTAGAAAGTAAGAAGGAACCTAATGTGGAACAGGACACAATGACAATTCATGTTTGTTTAAACATCTTGAGTGATTCAAGACCACAAATTGAAATCTTGAGAGGTTTCGCCATCCATATCTCGGTAAAGCTTATAGAAAGCCACTCGAGGAGGAGAAATGTTTTATGCAATCCATCCTTTTAAGAAGAAGAAAGCAAGGTTGAAAACACAAGATCTTGCGTAGATGCCGCAACGTGTTGTTATTCTTCACTCTTCCCTCCTCTTAAGTAGTATTGCATACTGTTGTCATGTCAGCACATCTTGTATATTCTCTGCATGAATTCCAATTTACTTACTCACAATCATAAGACGAATATAATAACATGTGACATAGTTTAATGCATTTTAATCTTATTATGTGCAATCTGAGAAAAATGTGTTTTGTGTCTCCAGTCATCCACGGAATAAGCAGTTAAAAAAAAAAAGAAAGGGTCTGTTTTCAGATTGTCTGAGGAGTCCAGAGTTTATTTACATATATTAAGAAGTCTGATGGAAGCTTTGTCACGTTAAAAGAGGAATTACTTGACTCAGTAGTCTAAAATGACTTTAACACTGCTACTAGAAGCGATTTAATAACTAAACCTCCATTTTATGTATATTGGGTCCAGAGCAATTTTCCATTCTGTTGATCATAATTTAGTTTGGTTCCATAATATATTTGCAAGAGCGTATTTTAAAAGGTATCCACTCTGTTGTTTTCTATTTTTTATATGCATGGAAAATTAAAAAATAGTAAAGCAACTTTGCAGAAGGTCTAAGTAGAAAAAAATATTCTACCTTTTTATGTATGTACTACTTCCTGCCTTTTTATGTATGTACTACTTTTTACCTTTTTATGCATCTACTACTTCCTGCCTTTTTATGCATGTTCTACTTTCTGCCTTTTTATGCATGTACTACTTTCTGCCTTTTTATGCATATACTACTTCCTGCCTTTTTATGTATGTACTACTTTCTGCCTTTTTATGTATGTACTACTTCCTGCCTTTTTATGCATGTACTACTTTCTGCCTTTTATTGCATGTACTACTTCCTGCCTTTTTATGCATGTACTACTTTCTGCCTTTTTATGCATGTACTACTTCCTGCCTTTTTATGTATGTACTACTTTTTGCCTTTTTATGCATCTACTACTTCCTGCCTTTTTATGCATGTTCTACTTTCTGCCTTTTTATGCATGTACTACTTTCTGCCTTTTTATGCATGTACTACTTCCTGCCTTTTTATGTAAGTACTACTTCCTGCCTTTTTATGTATGTACTACTTTTTACCTTTTTATGCATCTACTACTTCCTGCCTTTTTATGCATGTTCTACTTTCTGCCTTTTTATGCATGTACTACTTTCTGCCTTTTTATGCATATACTACTTCCTGCCTTTTTATGTATGTACTACTTTCTGCCTTTTTATGTATGTACTACTTCCTGCCTTTTTATGCATGTACTACTTTCTGCCTTTTATTGCATGTACTACTTCCTGCCTTTTTATGCATGTACTACTTTCTGCCTTTTTATGTATGTACTACTTCCTGCCTTTCTATGCATGTACTACTTTCTGCCTTTTATTGCATGCACTACTTCCTGCCTTTTTATGCATGTACTACTTTCTGCCTTTTTATGCATGTACTACTTCCTGCCTTTTATGCATGTACTACTTCCTGCCTTTTTATGTATGTACTACTTCCTGCCTTTTTATGCATGTACTACTTTCTGCCTTTTTATGCATGTACTACTTCCTGTCTTTTTATGCATGTACTACTTCCTGCCTTTTTATGTATGTACTACTTCCTGCCTTTTTATGTATGTACTACTTCCTGCCTTTTTATGCATGTACTACTTTCTGCCTTTTTATGTATGTACTACTTCCTGCCTTTTTATGTATGTACTACTTTCTGCCTTTTTATGCATGTACTACTTCCTGCCTTTTTATGCATGTACTACTTTCTGCCTTTTTATGCATGTACTACTTCCTGCCTTTTTATGCATGTACTACTTCGTGCCCTTTTATGTATGTACTACCTCCTGCAGGACTAAGTGCGTCTTTGGTTATAGAGTTCAAAAAAACCTTATGTACGGTCTAATCTTGCAATCATGTGATATGGCCCATTTACACCAAACAAGAACCTCATGATTCTCGTTTGCCCAAAGCAAATGAGCTTGTGACATCATCATTAGCTCATTCACTCTCATGCAACCTGTTTGGACAGGCAAATCATCATCGGGAATCATGAACTTCTCATTCCCTGTTTCACATTCCTATGTCAGTAATGCTATCTTTTCTCCTTAGGGAGAGCACCCAGAAGTAAATGAGAAGACTTATAAGGCAATTCACGCTCCTCTGGGTAATATGCCAATAAGAGAAATGGAACAATACCTCTGCAGTGCCACCTATTTAAGGGGAGCAATCCTGCAAGTCCATGTTAGACTCTATACAAGCCTTGTAACAATGACTGGGAATTGAAAGGCAAGCCAGAATCCATACACAGACAGCTGTTTCGGGGTGTTTGCCCCTCATCAGTGTGCAGTAGGTTTCTGGCTTGGCTAGCGAGAGGCATGTGACGTGGGTCAGGAACGCTATCTTTTCTCCTTAGCGAAACACTGAAAGCTCAGTGTTTAAACATAACGAGAAGACAACCAGCCAACAATTATTTTTAGGCAGACGGAAACCGACTGACGAACAAGAAGCGCACGATTCTCATTCATTGTTCAGTCATCCGCTCACGTATAAACTGAATGATTATCATTCACTTTAGCTCATTTGAATAATTTTTTGAATGATAATCTTTCCATCTAAAGGCAACTTTATTTAATCTGCCCCCTCGTGTTTGTATCCTACATTAGCAGATGGGGCAGAAGGAATGCAGTAACACAAGATTTCAGGATAAAACTTGACACAGGGTTTGTAGTATATAACCATAGAGACATACTGTTGCAACCAAAATTATTCAAATCCCATTGCAAATTAGGTTTATTGCTGTTTGCAAAAATACAATTAAACAAGAATTTGAATAGCTCAAGAGAACTCATATAACAAGAGGTTTCTCCACAAACAACAGAAAATGCCACCTTTAATGACAACTGCAGTCTCAGACTAATTCATCCCCTTCATGAAAAGCATCTACAGTACTAAGTAGAACACCTTTGTGCTGTTATGACCTGCTGCATATGTGATGCGTCGCCAGGCACCAACTTCTGACAGCGTTCCTGAGGAATCCTAGCCCATTCATCAGGGGCAATGGCCTTCAGTTCACTAATATTCTTGTGCTACAACCACCTTCTGCAAATTCAACCAAGGATTTTCTATAGAGTTCAAGACAGGCGACTGTGGCAGCCACTGCAGAATCTTACAGGCCATTTTCTGAAACCAAGCCTTAGTGGACTTTGAGGTATGCTTGAGATCACTATTGTGTTGGAAGGTCCCATCATGCCCAAGCTTCAGCTTCCCTACAGAAGGCATGACGTTTTCGCCTAGGATTTCCTGATACTTGATTGAATCCATCTTGCTCTCCATACGTTGCAGGTTTCCAATGCCAAAAGAAGCCCAGAGCATCACCGAGCCATCACCATGCCTCAGGGTGCTCTTTTTAGAATGTGCTTCATTCCTTCTCCAGCAGATATACTGCTGATCCATAAGCCTGAACATTTTTTTTTTTGTTTCATTGCTCCACAGAACAGAATTCCAAAACCTTTGTGGCTTATTTATATGATGCATATTGGAGCTGACTTTTCTTGTCTTTTTGGCTCAGTAGAGGTGTAGATCTTGGGGTTCAGGTATGAAGACCTTCAGTGTTTAGTTTGCGCCTTACTGTGTTAAAGGGGTTGTCTCATGAAAGCAAGTGGGGTTATATACTTCTGTATGGCCATATTAATGCACTTTGTAATATACATCGTGCATTAATTATGAGCCATACAGAAGTTATTCACTTACCTGTTCCGTTGCTAGCGTCCCCATCGCCATGGATCAGTCTAAAATCGCCGTCTTCTGGCGATTTTAGACGCGCTTGCGCTGTGCGGTCTTCTGTGCGGTGAATGGGGCCGCTCGTGCCGGAGAGCTGGTCCTCGTAGCTCCGCCCCGTCACGTGTGCCGATTCCAGCCAATCAGGAGGCTGGAATCGGCAATGGACCGCACAGAGCCCACGGTGCACCATGGGAGAAGACCCGCGGTGCATCGTGGGTGAAGATCCCGGCGGCCATCTTAGTAAGGTAAGGAAGAAGTCGCCGCAGCGCGGGGATTCGGGTAAGTACTAAACGTTTTTTTTTAACACATGCATTGGGTTTGTCTCGCGCCGAACGGGGGGCCTATTGAAAAAAAAAAAAACGTTTCGGCATGAGACAACCCCTTTAAACTCATTGTCTGCTGACACTATATCTCGCTGCAAGTTCTTTCAATCAAGGGTTTTTGACCAGCTGCTTCCTGAGGAATCTGGTGGCAGCTGATTATAGTTTCCTCTGCCTACCACATCCAGGTAGTGCAGTTAGTGTTACTTTAACTTTAAACTTGTGAACTATGCTTCCAACGGTATCTCTAGGAATATTCAGTGCCTTTGCTACCCACTGTTCCTTTAACTTTCAACTTGTGATGCATGTTTCCAATTGTATCTCTTCAGTGTTTATGTAATGCAATAGTCTTTTCTCTTCTCTTTTTGCTCTACTCTTTTCACTTATTTCTATCACACAGTCACAAATCACAGTCAACAAAACCCTAGCCAGGCCAGATATTTGATGTGTTTTAGCTCAAGTACACCTGATGCAACTAATTAAGTTCTTGATTACTTTGATTAGTTTTATTAGGTGTGCCTGAGACATCACCTGATTTGCAATTGTGCGTTCTTATAAGGTATTCTATTCAGGGAGTTGTATAATTCTAAAGTCTCTTTCACACGAGTGTATATCGGCTGCCGTTTTCACAGCCGGCTGATATACGCTATGATCTGATGCGTTAGATTCCAATGCATCAGATCACTTGGCCGTATTCCTGTGGCATAAAAGTTCCGGGCCGGGCCAATATAGCACTGGACGCTTTCATGCTGGGCCGAAAAGATAGTCCTGGAACTATCTTTTAGGTCGGAATACGCTGGCTGCTGCATGGGCTCCTATGGGAGCCAATAACAGCGGCTGGAGAAGGGAGGTAGGAGGGAGTTTAGCAGCGGGAATGCTAAACCCGCTCCCTCTTCACTTCTCCTCTCTCCTTCCCTCAGGCTGTTTGCAATGGGAGGGGGCGGGATGGGGGCAGAGCTAATCTCCACCCCTCCCATTGCTGGTTGCGGACAAAGAGCAAGGGGGGAAGGTGTACTGAGCTCCGCCCCTGCCCCCCCCTCCCCCGTGATAAACTACTGATAAAAGTAAATGACGATTTTTAGGTTAGCTTGAATGTAACGATCAGCTAACAGTGCCCGAATAGCGGACGATGGGCGCACATTTACATGCACCAATTATCGCTAAAACGATCACCGATTTGTGATTTTTTAGCGATCATCGGGTGGTGTAAATGGGCCTTTAGCCCTCGTTTTCAGGAGCTAGCTGTTACATCGGACCCCTATTGCCTAAAGTATACCAAAGATTCCTATGCATTATAAATGGGCTCATGATAGGTGGGGGTCCTGTTACATATCTTACATTGGGGTCCTGGAGCTACAAGTTACCCCTCCACTCTGTATAATAATTTGCTTAAACATGTTTCCTCTTCTTCTATTTGAATGCAGTAAGGTATATTGTATTAATAACATGGTATGCAGCAGGCAATGAACTTTTCCCAGACTTTTTATTTGTAGTTTTGGCATGTGTAGCCACATAAAATCCGTTTTTATCAGGAGATCTGATAGACATTGCTCAGAGATCAAACAGGGAAGATATAATCCTGTACTGTTTGTGAACGCTGCTTGTTAACAAAGACTTGTAGAACAGAAAGTACACAAATAGTTACTCACCTTACCTGAGTTTTACCAGCTGTGTTTGAGCAACCTAATAAGATGCTATAAGGAACTTGTATTCATTTTACAGGACATACTGTAGCGGAAGAATTAGAAATACCGTATATCTTGCTAAAGCTGACCTTAAAATGTGTCATATGGCCCACCAACATTTCACTTATTAAGATAAGTAACCATAAAGTATTCTTCACACTCATTACTGATAGACATTATATAGTGGATATACAATGGTTTGGACTTACCAGGAAAAACCTCAGAATGCTTGTCCTAAACCAGTGACCTCCAACCTGTGGCTCTCCAGCTGCTGCAAAACTGCAACTCAACTGCCAGAATGCCTTGATAGCTTGCAGAAAGCCCCCAGAGACCGGGAGTTGTAGTTTAGCATAAATGAAACTTGAGAAGTATAACCAGCATATCAAAACAAAACATAATTAAAAGGGTATTCCAGGGACCCAAAGTGAAAGTCATTTGCTTCATAAGGAGATAACATGTAATTTTGTAATATGATGTTATGACTAGAGATGAGCGAGTATACTCGCTAAGGCAGATTACTCGAGCGAGTAGTGCCTTAGCCGAGTATCTCCCCGCTCGTCTCTAAAGATTCGGGGGCCGGCACGGGTGACAGGTGAGTTGCGGCGGGGAGCGGGGAGGAGAGAGGGAGAGAGAGATCTCCCCTCTGTTCCTCCCCGCCCCCGCCGGCCCCCGAATATTTAGAGACGAGCGGGGAGATACTCGGCTAAGGCACTACTCGCTCGAGTAATGTGCCTTAGCGAGTATACTCGCTCATCTCTAGTTATAACTTGTTTTACAAAGCTGCAGAGATATTGCTGTATCGGTGGTCCCCCCCCCCCCCCCCCGCCTAGTTCTCCATTGGTATCTGGTGGTTACATCCTATATGCGCCGCTGTTTTACTGGTCAGGCGCACTCAGTGCCTTCACATTTTGTATTGACGATGCAATCGGGTAGGTGCACTCATCAGTAACCGGCAATGGGGCATTGTGGGAGATGTCGTTTTTGCACTTCCCAGTGGCCATTTTGAATAACAGTCTGTAAATCTGAAACTGGATCGTAATCAGCAGTAGCGTAGGTCAATGGGCCTCAATGGGTCAGAGCTGTTTTGGTATGAAGGGATCAACATAAAATTAGGTAGGTGACTCTATTGTTATGGCAGATTGATGTAAGCTAGTTCAGTTTGACTCCATTTGTGTACATATCAATTATATGAAATGAACAGTAGTTAGAGTGTTATCTAATTCATGGCTAGCATCTGCGCTGGAGTCTTCATTCGAAGGTTCCATCGCAGATCTGGCACAAAATACTGGAAGAAAAAGCTCTACTTGCAAAGCAGGGGGCTGCTGAGCAGAAACCGAATAGACCCTATTATAGTCAATGGGGTCTGTTTGGCCCTGTTTGGGCGCCTGCTAGCCCTGCCCCCTGATTTGGCTAGAGAGGAATCGCTATGATAACCCCTCTAGCACCGCCCCCTCACAAGCCCTGCCCCTCACTTTCGGGGGAACCCACTAGATATGTCAGAGATCCCCTGTAGCTCCGCCCCCTTTCTTTCTCTCCTCTCTATAGGGATTCCTAGACTGCTTCACGATCTTCTCCTGTTGATTTCAATGGGGCCAGTGCTGCTGCTCCTAGCCCCATTGAAAGCAATGGGTGATATCGCAGATTTTTCTCTGCGCTGCGAGGCTAAAGTGAAGACATCGCTAATGAGAATGAAATCATTGAAAATCATTGGTTTCATTATCATGCATTTTCACTCATTCTCGCATCGCAGGGAAGTCTCATCGCCATTGGGTGTGAGCCCTAAAGTCTTCAATGAAATGTGCAACTTTTTTCACCCATGACTTCACAGCAATATTTCAGTTCCTCACCATGGCTATTTTAAAGATCCACAATTGAACATGGCTCCAATAGGGAGTTGAAACTAGAGTTGAGTGAACGTACTCTTCCGAGCTTGATGCTCGTTCGAGTATTAGCATACTTGATGGTACTCACTACTCGAGCGAGCATCACGCCTTGTTCAACCCCGCCCCAGTTTTGGTCCCTGCCCGCTGCGACGTGTCAGTTTTGATCCTCTCCCCGCTGCGCACATCAATGGTAGTTTGTGGCTGGCTTGGCGGAGGGGAGAGAGAGATAAAAAAAAAAAGCTCGGCAACCAGCGGGTCCCATATAAAAATGCTGGAGTCTCCCATTGAAGTCAATGGGGTTCATTACTCGAATAGAGCTCTCGAATTTTATGAAAAGCTTGAATAACGAGGACCCGAGCAATTGAGTACTCGCTCATCTCTAGTTGAAACCTTACTGTAGAACCATGGGGGAAAGAAGCCTTGCAGAATTCCTTTGTCAGTCCCTGCCATGGAGTTGGAGTCTAGTCCTTGGAAGCTTCGAGCCCACTGTTCGCAAACTTTGTCGCTTCACTCAATCGGATCTACGATTGTTAAGAACCCGCATTCTCTATGTTAGATCAGAAATAAAATAACCCATGAATCAAAAAGTTGTAAACATTCTGATCTTAATTGGCCACCAATTAATAAGACGTTGTATGATGTTAGCTTTTTATGTGTGCAAATCTTTCAGCCAAGATACGGCAATAATAGTCAAGAGCTCTTCATAACACACAAGTCCTTCTCGGAGCTCGTTGACCTCATTTAGAGTACATTTTTGCAATGAATCATGATCCTATGAAAACTACTTGATGGAGCTTTAAATGTTGTTCTGTGGTGCTTTCAATGGCAATACATACAAAATATTACTCATTGCGTTATCCGGCAAACATCTGGAGTAAGCAATTTATCAGATATGAATTATTTCGGAACGTCAAGCTAAGTCATTTATCTATCCTTTCCCCAGAACTAGAAATAACTTTTTTTACATGACGGAGAGCCAGGATCTCAATAGAAGGTTTTATGAATCAGAGTTATTGACTGTAATCTGGCTCTACTCTGGCAGTCCAATATATAATAGGAGAAACCTAAAACATGACAGACCGCGTAACAGCGATCATTATTAGGATCGGGAGAGAATACAATCCATATAGAATGACCTAAAGTCAAAATCACTGAAATAAGCTCTTTAACTTAAAATAACTTAGTCCGGCTTCATATGGGCGTGTACGCAGAAAATAGAGCCCATTGACTTCAATGGGTTCATTCACATTTCCATGTTTCATTTTGGTTGCGCCAAAAAAATAGGCATGTTCTATTTTTCTGCATATTTGTGCAGTAAAGGTCTCCATAAAAGTCATTGGGGGCAGGAAGGGGGTGGGGGTGCACCAATGTGGTCGCAATACACAAGGAGATGAATGAGACACTGCGTAACTGCGCAGGAAAAGGAACACTGCTGCACTGCACTAGAGCCGGCTTCACCGTATTTGCATGCAATATGCAGAGTATAAAACCCATGCATTTCAATGGGTTCATTCTCACCAATTTTTTTTTTCATGCGCGAAAAAAACACAACGTGCTCTATTTTTGCGCGCATTTACACGCCAAAGGTCTCCATAGAAGTCAATGGGAGGCGCACATATGCGTACTCAATACCGGTGCGATTCGGACGCAAAAAGCACACATCTGGAACTCATTAGGCTAAAATCACGGCGTGGGTGTGAACTGGTCCTGCGAGCACCAAAAGTACAATAATATATGCAAAAATGTACGCAAAAGCTCATTGTTTATGGCACTGTGACTGCATTGGTGTTTTCGCACATGCGTTCGTTTTAAGGGGCCTTAAGACTAATTAGCCATTTCAATTGTCTAGAAAATAGAGCCCATTGATTTCAATGGTTTGTTCACATGCGCAAATTTTGCCAGCGTAATTGCGTCTCACCAAAAAAACGCAAGAGGAAAAGAACACATGATGCACGATTTGCGTATAAAAAATACAGTAAAATACACTGGAGCTCACGCAAAAACACAATGAACATTCAGCAAAAATCCAGCACAAATACGCACGCGAATACGTATACACTCGTGTGACACAGATCTTAGGTTGCTCCACCTTGTGGGAAGGTCGGGGGTTGCACAACGACTGGATCTCTTGAAAGGCAAGAATGGAAAAGACTAAGGCCTCATGTCCACGGGGACAGATCCGCAGCGGGTCACCCGCAGGCGTGATCCGCGCCCCGTAGGGATGCATTGGACACCCCCAGGTACTTAAATACCTGCGGATGTCATTTTCCCTTGAGGCGCGGATTGCGTGTGCGGAAAAACACCTGAAGCATGCTCCATTTAGTGCTATTGAAGCCTATGAAAGCCGTCCGAATCCGCGGCACACCCCCACCTGAAGTCCTGCTCTTCGGCGTGGGAGTGCGGGAGAGCAGGAGTTAAAAAAGAAATTGAGTGCACGGTGCATGCGCGCGGCACGCTGCCGGCGTGCCGAGTACATCTGCCGGGCCGAACAAAGAAGATCTGGCCAGGACGGAGGGCAGACCTGCAGCGTCCGGACAGGTAAGTAATGCTTACTTTTTAGCCTCATGTTCGTGGGAAAGGAGGGACCCGCTGCGGGATTCTGCATGAAGAATCTGCGGCGGGCCTAAAAAGGAAAAATTAAAAAATGTCAGGTCTTAAAGGGGTTCAGGAAGCTCATTTTTTTTAAAGATAGCAGGTCCTCCAGCCGGCAGTTATAAGGTGTGTTCAAACGGAACGATTCATTCAAAAAGTCGCTACGTTATTCGAATTTGAACAATAATCGTTCAGTGTAAACACGGCCAAGGATGGAACACTGAACAATAATTCGTTCACTTATCATTTCTTTCATGCCAGCATGACGATCATTGTCGGCTCGCTCACTAATCGTTCAGTTTGAATACCAATTGTTCAATGTCAACGACTGAAGGATTTAGTGAGCGAACAATTTATCTGCATAAAGGACCAGACACCTTTTAGGGATTTTGCCCATTTGGTGGTTTTACTGCCCTATTTTTTTTCTTTACCTACCAAAGTTATTTTTGCAGCATTTTGTTTCTGTGACATAGAGGGCTGTTTTTAAAAAAAAATTGTTGTTTTTTTTCATTTTTCAATTTTATTGGGAGTAAAAAGCTAAAAAAAAATTACATTTTTAAAAATATATGTGTTTATTTTTAACATTAGTATGTTTACGCTGAAGGAAAAAAGTCGCTGCATCTTATAAAGTGAACATGCTGACAAACGTGGCATTTGTTTATGCGATCACATGTTCAAACGCGTGGTCGTGCAAACAAACTTGTGTTCGCGCAAAGAAATGTGCGATCACTTACTAGTTCTCTCTCCTCCCCACTGCCGCCCATACGTACCGCTGATTTATGGTGAGCGCCGTCGGGAACTGCTGCTCCTTCCCCACCTCCACCAATTGGCTTCTTCCCTTCCTCTTGCCGAACAAGCGCCACTGTGACACAGAGCTCCAGCATTCCAGACCTCTGCTGCTCCTTCTGCGCCGTCGCCCGGTACCATCCCCTGCACTGTCCCTGGGTGAATTCAAAATATTTTTTCCCTATTTTCCCCCTCTAAAACAGGGGTGCATCTTATCATCCGGTGCGTCTTGTAAAGTGGAAAATCCAGTATTCGAATTGTTTTTTTGATTTTACCTTTCTCCTCTGTAGCTGGGGCAGCCATAGGAGCCCCTGTTACAGGGAAAACCTTCCCCATTAGTGACATCAATCACTATGAGAGTTGATCTGTGTCTGCTTGGATCACCGGGTCAAATAGTGGAAGTAACACTTCTGCTTCCTCTCTGCACTACATCACACTCTTTGAGCGCTATGTAGCCTGGAAAGGAGAAGACAGAAGCAGTTTTTAACTGCTTCTGACTTCTTCTCTGGGTATTCAGCTGTGACAGCCGAGGACCCAACCTGCTCCTGCTAGATTGCGCTGTACTTCTGCTCTGAGCTGGGATTAAAGCCCATAACTAAGAGCTGTAAATTTACTGTGCTTGGTCCTTAAAGGGTTAAACGGCAATTCAAATATTTTACCATCACTTTCAATTGAAATTGTGGCCTTTTCACTATCGTGGAAATGTTACGGTACCTTATCCAGGCAATTCTGTGCAAATCATCTGCAAACATATTTCAGACGACTTCTGCTGCTATTTTAAGACTCAAACGGGAAGAAAGTTGATGTGAAAATGACATTTAAACGGCTGTTTATTTTTGCTGATTTTGTTATTGTTCTAACATACAGTATATATTTATATATTTTCATTTTTTTGTGATTGAGGTCTGTAAAGTATCAGAAATTACAGTTTCCCTTTCAGTCAATGTGGTGTGTACATTAGTGTGCGAGCGACGCGAGAGGAATCACAAAACTAAATACAGTTACTATTAATTGCAATGTGAAGTGCTGCAGCATCCTGTCCAGACTATGACAGAGCCGCGGAGTGCGCCAATTGACACTAATCGCAATCACATGTACAATCCTTTAAAGACAAATGTTTAAAGACAGGCTTTTTCATAATTTGAACTTCAGAATAAGGTGATTATAACAGTCAAGTTTAGGATTGATTCACCAATAGTTTACAGCGCAACATTTCAGTGCCTCATTGGGGACTACTGCTTCATTCTGCGCTATTCAGTGGGGACTACTGCTTCATTCTGCTTCAGTGCGGTCTACTGGACTACTGCTTCATTCTAAGCTATTCAGTAGGGACTACTGGACTACTGCTTCATTTTGCTTTATTCAGTGGGGACTACTGAACTACTGCTTTATTCCATTTTATTCAGTGGGGACTACTGGACTACTGCTTCATTCTGCTTCAGTGCGGTCTACTGGACTACTGCTTCATTCTGCGCTATTCAGTGGGGACTACTGGACTACTGCTTCATTCTAAGCTATTCAGTAGGGACTACTGGACTACTGCTTCATTTTGCTTTATTCAGTGGGGACTACTGAACTACTGCTTTATTCTATTTTATTCAGTGGGGACTACTGGACTACTGCTTCATTCTGCTTCAGTGCGGTCTACTGGACTACTGCTTCATTCTGCGCTATTCAGTGGGGACTACTGGACTACTGCTTCATTCTGCTTCAGTGGGGTCTACTGGACTACTGCTTCATTCTGCGCTATTCAGTGGGGACTACTGGACTACTGCTTCATTCTGCTTCAGTGGGGTCTACTGGACTACTGCTTCATTCTAAGCTATTCAGTAGGGATTACTGGACTACTGCTTCATTTTGCTTTATTCAGTGGGGACTACTGGACTACTGCTTTATTCTGTTTTATTCAGTGGGGACTACTGGACTACTGCTTCATTCTGCTTTATTCAGTGAGGTCTACTGGACTACTGCTTCATTCTGCTTTATTCAGTGGGGACTACTGGACTACTGCTTCATTCTGCTTTATTCAGTAGGGACTACAGGACTACTGCTTCATTCTGCTTTATTCATTGGGGACTACTGGACTACTGCTTCATTCTGCTTTATTCAGTGGGGACTACTGAACTACAGATTCATTTTGCTTTATTCAGTGGGGACTACTGGACTACTGCATCATTCTGCTTTATTCAGTGGGGACGACTGAAATACAGATTCATTCTGCTTTATTCAGTGGGGACTACTGGACTACTGCTTTATTCTGCTTTATTCAGTGCGGTCTACTGGACTAATGCTTTATTCTGCTTTATTCAGTGCGGTCTACTGGACTACTGCTTCATTCTGCTTTATTCAGTGGGGACTACTGAACTACAGATTCATTATGCTCTATTCAGTGGAGACTACTGCTTCATTCTGCTTTATTCAGTGGGGACTACTGGACTACTGCTTCATTCTGCTTTATTCAGTAGGGACTACTGCTTCATTCTGCTTTATTCATTGGGGACTACTGGACTACTGCTTCATTCTGCTTTATTCAGTGGGGACTACTGAACTACAGATTCATTCTGCTTTATTCAGTGGGGACTACTGCTTCATTCTGCTTTATTCAGTGCGGTCTACTGGACTACTGCTTCATTCTGCTTTATTCAGTGAGGTCTACTGAACTACTGCTTCGTTCTGCTTTATTCAGTGGGGACTACTGGACTACTGCTTCATACTGCTTCATTCTGCTTTTTTCAGTAGGGACTACTGCTTCATACAGCTTCATTCAGCTTTATTCAGTAGGGTCTACTGGACTACATCTTCATTTGTTGTTGTGGTTTTTACAACAGCTTTTTAAGGCCACCTGTCATCACATTTGAACTCCACAAACTACTTTATAGCACTCAAAAGTCATGGAACAGGAAGTCCAGGCTCCCGACTCCAGCGCTGTTTCCCCGACAAGTTCCCATTAATCTCTATAGAACCTGCTTTTGCGAAGAGTGTCAATCTGCTTGCACATGTGAATATCACGGGGATACAGAGCTATAAGTATGAAAAAAGGTTCCCACACTCCCTATTCCATCACCTTTGAGCCCCATAATGTGGATTATTTGGCTGAAACATGATGACAAGTTTCCTTTAAGAGGTGGCAGATCTGTCTATATTATACACAACGACTTAAAGGGAACATATTCTAAATCTAATTAGTTTATTGTACGTCTGTAAAGGAGAAATATCGTGCCTATTTATTTATTTTTTAATGTTGTAGCTATTTTATAACTTTAATTTATAATATATTAAAAACTCAGGGCTAAGACTAACAAACGAATATGCAGTATCCCTGATAATGGGTCACTACAATAAAACAGCATTCCCGTTAGGGACATATAAAAAGCAGACCGACTACTAAGAATCAATCTCTAAGATGTTACCAAGTTCTGGTCCACCTTAATCATCACTTAGTGGATGAGGTGCGGCCAGTAAGAGGTGGTGAGCCACAGTGAAAATCTGACTGTGGTAGGCCAACTCCAAGCACACATCACCTCTCCAGGTAAAGATGTGCATAGTACATAGAGGAAACTCCAAAGAACATATGAGAAACCTAGTGATTGCCTGGAATTGCTATGACCAATTCGGCCGGTGACACTGCCTGATTTCTTTGGATAGAATCACTAATAGCAGTCTCTCTCTAAGTGCTAAGTCATGGATTTTGGTTGGATTGGCCCTACACTCATATATGGGGCCAATATACAATCAAGTAGGAGGTTCTGTATTTTTTAGACCTTTGAATGGAGGATTCACTCATTTAACCACAGTAAACCTGCCGGTTTGAGTACCAGAATATGATCTCTACTGTTCTTTATCTAAGTAAAAATTATTCTATGAAGCTCTCATCTAATCTATACCTACTACTGATTTCAGATATTAATTGGTAATAATTAGAGATGAGCGAACGTATTCGTCCGAGCTTGATATTCGTGCGAATATTAGGGTGTTCGGGATGTTCGTTATTCGTAACGAACACCATGCGGTGTTCCGGTTACTTTCACTTCCTTCCCTGAGACGTTAGCGCGCTTTTCTGGCCAATTGAAAGACAGGGAAGGCATTACAACTTCCCCCTGTGACGTTCAAGCCCTATACCACCCCCCTGCTGTGAGTGGCTGGGAAGATCAGATGTCACCCGAATATAAAAGTCGGCCCCTCCCGCGGCTCGCCTCAGATGCCTTGTGAGTTAGATGAGGGACAGTGCTGCTGGTACCGGAGCTGCTGTAGGGAGAGAAATAGCAGTTAGTGTAGGCTTCAAGAACCCCAAAGGTTCTTATTAGGGCCAGTAATACCTGTGTGTTGGCTGCTGTTAGCAGTGCCTTTTTTTTTTTTTCTCAAAATCGCCTCTGCAGAGCGTTGCACCCGGCATTAGGGACAGAAGTGTTGGATAGGCAGGGAGAGTGTTAGGAGTGAGTGTAGCCTTCAAGAACCTCAACGGTCCTTTCTAGGGCCATATTTAACCGTGTGCAGTACTGTGCTGGCTGCTGTTAGCTGTGCTGCATATTTTTTTTTTTCTCAAAATCGCCTCTGCAGAGCATTGCACCCTCCATTGATACTACAGGGAAAGAATTGTGTAGGCAGGGCCACAACACAGTTATTATTCATTGAATATACGCAGTGCTGCCTTTTGGTGTAAAAAAAGGGAAACGAAATCTATGTGACCTGCCTCTGTCCGTCCTAAGGGCTGTGGACACGTGTGAGCTGCGTGTACAACGTTAAAAAATCAGACGCACCCAGCTACGGTTTACTGCTGGCTTCGCCATTTGCTTTCCTTAATTGGGAAAAAAATACCTGCTCTGCCAGAGTTAATAACTCTGCTACCCTCAAGTTCTGTGACACATTAGCAGGGACACAGCACAGTTATTAAACTTAGATTATTCATTCACTAGAGGCAGTGGGGCCTTTCGTTTTCAAAAAAGGGAAAAAATTATATTTGGCCTGCAGTCTTGCGCCAATTTATTTCCTGCCTGTGAAATCAAATCACTGTTTAATATAGCATGCTGAGGGGTAGGGGTAGGCCTAGAGGACGTGGACGCGGCCGAGGACGTGGAGGGCCAAGTCAGGGTGTGGGCACAGGCCGAGCTCCTGATCCAGGTGTGTCGCAGCTGACTGCTGCGCGATTAGGAGAGAGGCACGTTTCTGGCGTCCCCACATTCATCGCCCAATTAATGGGTCCACGCGGGAGATGGTTATTAGAAAATGAGCAGTGTGAGCAGGTCCTGTCCTGGATGGCAGAAAGTGCTTCGAGCAACCTATCGTCCACCCGCAGTTCTGCGCCGTCCACTGCTGCAAATCAGAATCCTCTGTCTGCTGCTCCTCCTTCCTCCCAGCCTCCTCACTCCACTACAATGACACCTGCTCAGGAGCGGGAAGACTCCCAGGAACTGTTCTCGGGCCCCTGCTTAGATTGCGCAGGAGTGGTTCCTCTCCCACCAGAGGAGTTTATCGTCACTGATGCCCAACCATTCGAAAGTTCCCGTGGTCCGGAGGAAGAGGCTGGGGACTTCCGCCAACTGTCTCAAGAAGTTTCTGTGGGTGAGGAGGACGATGACGATGAGACACAGTTGTCTTGCAGTGAGGTAGTAGTAAGGGCAGTAAGTCCAAGGGAGCAGCGCACAGAGGATTCGGAGGAAGAGCAGCAGGACGATGAGGTGACTGACCCCACCTGGTGTGCAACGCCTACTCAGGACAGGTCTTCAGAGGGGGAGGCAAGGGCATCAGCAGGGCAGGTTGCAAGAGGCAGTGCGGTGGCCAGGGGTAGAGGCAGGGCCAGACCGAATAATCCACCAACTGTTTCCCAAAGCGCACCCTCGCGCCATGCCACCCTGCAGAGGCCGAGGTGCTCTAAGGTCTGGCAGTTTTTCACAGAGACGCCTGACGACCGATGAACAGTGGTGTGCAACCTTTGTCGCGCAAAGCTCAGCCGGGGAGCCAACACCAACAGCCTCACCACCACCAGCATGCGCAGACATATGATGGCCAAGCACCCCACAAGGTGGGACGAAGGCCGTTCACCGCCTCCGGATTGCACCCCTGCCTCTCCCCCTGTGCCCCAACCTGCCACTGAGATGCAACCCCCCTCTCAGGACACAGGCACTACCGCCTCATGGCCTGCACCCACACCCTCACCTCCGCTGTCCTCGGCCCCATCCACCAGTGTAATTCAGCGCACCGTCCAGCCGTCGCTTGCGCAACTGTTGGAGCGCAAGCGCAAGTACGCCGCCACGCACCCGCACGCTCAAACGTTAACCGTCTGCATAGCAAAATTCATCAGCCTTGAGATGCTGCCGTATAGGGTTGTGGAAACGGAGTCCTTCAAAAGTATCATGGAGGCGGCGGCCGCGCACTACTCAGTTCCCAGTCGCCACTACTTTTCCCGATGTGCCGTCCCAGCCCTGCACGACCACGTCTCCCGCAACATTGTACGCGCCCTCACCAACGCGGTTACTGCCACGGTCCACTTAACAACGGACACGTGGACAAGCACAGGCGGGCAGGGCCACTACATCTCCCTGACGGCACATTGGGTGAATTTAGTGGAGGCTGGGACAGAGTCAGAGCCTGGGACCGCTCACGTCCTACCCACCCCCAGAATTGCGGGCCCCAGCTCGGTGGTGGTATCTGCGGCGGTGTATGCTTCCTCCACTAAAGCACCCTCCTCCTCCTCCTCCTCCGCAACCTCTGTCTCGCAATCAAGATGTGTTAGCAGCAGCATGTCGCCAGCAGTCGGTGTCGCGCGGTGTGGCAGCACAGCGGTGGGCAAGCGTCAGCAGGCCGTGCTGAAACTACTCAGCTTAGGAGATAAGAGGCACACGGCCCACGAACTGCTGCAGGGTCTGACACAGCAGACCGACCGCTGGCTTGCGCCGCTGAGCCTCCAACCGGGCATGGTCGTGTGTGACAACGGCCGTAACCTGGTGGCGGCTCTGCAGCTCGGCAGCCTCACGCACGTGCCATGCCTGGCTCACGTCTTTAATTTGGTGGTTCAGCGCTTTCTGAAAAGCTACCCACGCTTGTCAGACCTGCTTGTAAAGGCGCGCCGGCTCTGCGCACATTTCCGCAAGTCCCACACGGACGCTGCCACCCTGCGCACCCTGCAACATCGCTTTAAGCTGCCAGTGCACCGACTGCTGTGCGACGTGCCCACACGGTGGAACTCTACGCTCCACATGTTGTCCAGGCTCTATGAACAGCGTAGAGCTATAGTCGAATAGGAGGAGGAGCATGAGGAGGATGAGGAGGAGGGGGAAGAGACAGCTTGGCCCGCTGCTGACGGTACACCGGCTGATTGCCTGTCATCCTTTCAGCGTGTATGGCCTGGGGAGGAGGAGGATCCTGAAAGTGATCTTCCTAGTGAAGACAGCCATGTGTTGCGTACTGGTACCCTGGCACACATGGCTGACTTCATGTTAGGATGCCTTTCTCGTGACCCTCGCGTTGCACGCATTCTGGCCACAACGGATTACTGGGTGTACACACTGCTCGACCCACGCTATAAGGAGAACCTGCCCACTCTCATTCCCGAAGAGGAAAAGGGTTCGAGAGTGTTGCTATACCACAGGACCCTTGCGGACAAGCTGATGGTAAAATTCCCAGCCGACAGCGCTAGTGGCAGAAGGCGCAGTACCGAGGGCAAGGTAGCAGGGGAGGTGCGGAGATCGAGCAGCATGTACATCCCAGGCAGTGCAACAGTCTTTAAGGGCCTGGACAGCTTTATGGCTCCCCACCAAGACTGTGTCACCGCTCCCCAGTCAAGGCTGAGTCGGCGGGAGCACTGTAAAAGGATGGTGAGGGAGTACGTAGCCGATCGCACGACCGTCCTCCGTGACGCCTCTGCCACCTACAACTACTGGGTGTCGAAGCTGGACACGTGGCCTGAACTAGCGCTGTATGCCCTGGAGGTGCTTGCTTGTCCTGCGGCTAGCATCTTGTCGGAGAGGGTGTTTAGTGCGGCTGGGGGAATCATCACAGATAAGCGTAGCCGCTTGTCAACTGACAGTGCCGATAGGCTAACACTCATCAAGATGAACAAAGCCTGGATTTCGCCAGACTTCTCTTCTCCACCAGCGGACAGCAGCGATACGTAAGCAATACGTAGGCTGCACCCGCGGATGGAAGCTACGTTCTCTCTCACCATCCAAAACGGGGACATTTCTGCTTCATCAATCTGTGTCTAATATTCCTCCTCCTCCTCCTGCTCCTCCTCCTGAAACCTCACGTAATCACGCTGAACGGGCAATTTTTCTTAGGGCCACAAGGCTCACTCAAATAATTTTTCTGAACAATTTTTAAAAGTTTCAATGCGCTTAAAAGCGTTGGAACTTTAACTTGAACCAATTTTTCGCTACACTGGGCTGCCTCCAGGCCTAGTTACCACTTAAGCCACATTAACCAAAGCGATTAATGGGTTTCACCTGCCCTCTTGGCTGGCCATGGCCAATTTTTTGGATGTACATTAGTACTGTTGATACAGCAATTTTTGTGGGCCCTCGCCTACAGTGTAATCAAATGAATTTTTAGCCCACCTGCATTACAGCTGACGTTACCTCAGCTGTGTTGGGCAATGCAATGGGATATTTCTATGTACCGCCGGTGGCTTCCTGGCACCCACCCATGCTGTGTGTCCACAGGGAATTATAAATGCATCTGTTTCCACTTGTAAAGAACCCCAGTCTGACTGGGGCATGCAGTGTGGGCCGAAGCCCACCTGTATTATGCACGACATTACTAGAGTTATAATAACTCTGCTACCCTCAAGTTCTGTGCCACATTAGCAGGGCCACAGCACAGTTATTAAACTTCTCATGTTCATTGAATATACGCAGTGCTGCCTTTTGGTGGAAAAAAACTGAAAAAAATTGTATTTGTCCTGCCTCTGTCCGTCCTAAGGGCGGTGGACACGTGTCGGCTGCGTGTGCAACGTTTAAAAATCAGACGCACCCAGCTACGTTTTACTCCTGGCTTCGCCATTTGCTTTCCTTAATTGGGAAAAAAATACCTGCTCTGCATGAGTTATAATAACTCTGCTGCCCTCAAGTTCTGTGCCACATTAGCAGGGCCACAGCACAGTTATTAAACTTCTCATGTTCATTGAATATACGCAGTGCTGCCTTTTGGTGGAAAAAAACTGAAAAAAATTGTATTTATCCTGCCTCTGTCCGTCCTAAGGGCGGTGGACACGTGTCGGCTGCGTGTGCAACGTTTAAAAATCAGACGCACCCAGCTACGTTTTACTCCTGGCTTCGCCATTTGCTTTCCTTAATTGGGAAAAAAATACCTGCTCTGCCAGAGTTATAATAACTCTGCTACCCTCAAGTTTTGTGACACATTAGCAGGGACACAGCACAGTTATTAAACTTAGATTATTCATTCACTAGAGGCAGTGGGGCCTTTCGTTTTCAAAAAAGGGAAAAAATTATATTTGGCCTGCAGTCTTGCGCCAATTTATTTCCTGCCTGTGAAATCAAATCACTGGTAATACAGCATGCTGAGGGGTAGGGGTAGGCCTAGAGGACGTGGACGCGGCCGAGGACGCGGAGGGCCAAGTCAGGGTGTGGGCACAGGCCAAACTCCTGATCCAGGTGTATCGCAGCCGACTGCAGCGCGATTAGTAGAGAGGCACGTTTCTGGCGTCCCGACAGTCATCGCACAATTCATGGGTCCACGCGGGAGACGGTTATTAGAAAATGAGCAGTGTGAGCAGGTCCTGTCCTGGATGGCAGAAAGTGCTTCGAGCAACCTATCGTCCAACCGCAGTTCTGCGCCGTCCACTGCTGCAAATCAGAATCCTCTGTCTGCTGCTCCTCCTTCCTCCCAGCCTCCTCACTCCACTACAATGACACCTGCTCAGCTGCGTGAAGACTCCCAGGAACTGTTCTCTGGCCCCTGCTCAGATTGGGCAGCAGTGGTTCCTCTCCCACCAGAGGAGTTTATCGTCACTGATGCCCAACCATTGCAAAGTTCCCGGGGTCCGGGGGATGAGGCTGGGGACTTCCGCAAACTGTCTCAAGAACTTTCTGTGGGTGAGCAGGACGATGACGATGAGACACAGTTGTCTTGCAGTCAGGTAGTAGTGAGGGCAGTAAGTGCGAGGGAGGAGCGCACAGAGGATTCTGAGGAAGAGCAGCAGGACGATGAGGTGACTGACCCCACCTGGTTTGCAACGCCTACTCAGGACAGGTCTTCAGAGGGGGAGGCAGGGGCAGCAGCAGGGCAGGTTGCAAGAGGCAGTGCGGTGTCCAGGGGTAGAGGCAGGGCCAGACCGAATAATCCACCAACTGTTTCCCAAAGCGCACCCTCGCGCCATGCCACCCTGCAGAGGCCGAGGTGCTCTAAGGTCTGGGAGTTTTTCACAGAGACGCCTGACGACCGACGAGCAGTGGTGTGCAACCTTTGTCGCGCAAAGCTCAGCCGGGGAGCCAACACCAACAGCCTCAGCACCACCAGCATGCGCAGACATATGATGGCCAAGCACCCCACAAGGTGGGACGAAGGCCGTTCACCACCTCCGGTTTGCACCGCTGCCTCTCCCCCTGTGCCCCAACCTGACACTGCTATCCAACCCCCCTCTCAGGACACAGGCACTACCGCCTCATGGCCTGCACCCACACCCTCACCTCCGCTGTCCTCGGACCCATCCACCAGTGTAGTTCAGCGCACCGTCCAGCCGTCGCTTGCGCAAGTGTTTGAGCGCAAGCGCAAGTACGCCGCCACGCACCCGCACGCTCAAGCGTTAACCGTCCGAATAGCAAAATTCATCAGCCTTGAGATGCTGCCGTATAGGGTTGTGGAAACGGAGTCCTTCAAAAGTATCATGGAGGCGGCGGCCCCGCGCTACTCAGTTCCCAGTCGCCACTACTTTTCCCGATGTGCCGTCCTAGCCCTGCATGACCACGTCTCCCGCAACATTGTACGCACCCTCACCAACGCGGTTACTGCCACGGTCCACTTAACAACGGACACGTGGACAAGCACAGGCGGGCAGGGCCACTACATCTCCCTGACGGCACATTGGGTGAATTTAGTGGAGGCTGGGACAGAGTCAGAGCCTGGGACCGCTCACGTCCTACCCACCCCCAGAATTGCGGGCACCAGCTCGGTGGTTGTATCTGCGGAGGTGTATGCTTCCTCCACTAAAGCACCCTCCTCCTCCTCCTCCTCCTCTGTCTCACAATCAAGATGTGTTAGCAGCAGCATGTCGCCAGCAGTCGGTGTCGCGCGGTGTGGCAGCACAGCGGTGGGCAAGCGTCAGCAGGCCGTGCTGAAACTACTCAGCTTAGGCGATAAGAGGCACACGGCCCACGAACTGCTGCAGGGTCTGACACAGCAGACCGACCGCTGGCTTGCGCCGCTGAGCCTCCAACCGGGCATGGTCGTGTGTGACAACGGCCGTAACCTGGTGGCGGCTCTGCAGCTCGGCAGCCTCACGCACGTGCCATGCCTGGCCCATGTCTTTAATTTGGTGGTTCAGCGCTTTCTGAAAAGCTACCCACGCTTGTCAGACCTGCTCGTAAAGGCGCGCCGGCTCTGCGCACATTTCCGCAAGTCCCACACGGACGCTGCCACCCTGCGCACCCTGCAACATCACTTTAAGCTGCCAGTGCACCGACTGCTGTGCGACGTGCCCACACGGTGGAACTCTACGCTCCACATGTTGGCCAGGCTCTATGAACAGCGTAGAGCTATAGTCGAATACCAACTCCAACATGGGCGGCGCAGTGGGAGTCAGCCTCCTCAATTCCTTTCAGAAGAGTGGGCCTGGTTGGCAGACATCTGCCATGTCCTTGGTAATTTTGAGCAGTCTACCCAGGTGGTGAGCGGCGATGCTACAATCATTAGCGTCACCATTCCTCTGCTATGCATCTTGAGAAATTCCCTGCAAACCATAAAGGCAGCTGCTTTGCGCTCGGAAACGGGGGCGGGGGAAGACAGTATGCCGCTGGATAGTCAGGGCACCCTCCTGTCTATTTCTCAGCGCGTACAGGAGGAGGAGGAGGAGCATGAGGAGGATGAGGAGGATGAGGAGGAGGGGAAAGAGACAGCCCTGCCCGCTGCTGACGGTACACCGGCTGATTGCCTGTCATCCTTTCAGCGTGTATGGCCTGAGGAGGAGGAGGAGGATCCTGAAAGTGATCTTCCTAGTGAAGACAGCCATGTGTTGCGTAATGGTACCCTGGCACACATGGCTGACTTCATGTTAGGATGCCTTTCTCGTGACCCTCGCGTTGCACGCATTCTGGCCACAACGGATTACTGGGTGTACACACTGCTCGACCCACGCTATAAGGAGAACCTGCCCACTCTCATTCCCGAAGAGGAAAGGGGTTCGAGAGTGTTGCTATACCACAGGACCCTTGCGGACAAGCTGATGGTAAAATTCCCAGCCGACAGCGCTAGTGGCAGAAGGCGCAGTACCGAGGGCAAGGTAGCAGGGGAGGTGCGGAGATCGAGCAGCATGTACATCCCAGGCAGTGCAACAGTCTTTAAGGGCCTGGACAGCTTTATGGCTCCCCACCAAGACTGTGTCACCGCTCCCCAGTCAAGGCTGAGTCGGCGGGAGCACTGTAAAAGGATGGTGAGGGAGTACGTAGCGGATCGCACGACCATCCTCGGTGACGCCTCTGCCACCTACAACTACTGGGTGTCGAAGCTGGACACATGGCCTGAACTAGCGCTGTATGCCCTGGAGGTGCTTGCTTGTCCTGCGGCTAGCGTCTTGTCGGAGAGGGTGTTTAGTGCGGCTGGGGGAATCATCACAGATAAGCGTACCCGCCTGTCAACCGACAGTGCCGACAGGCTAACACTCATCAAGATGAACAAAGGCTGGATTTCGCCAGACTTCTCTTCTCCACCAGCGGACAGCAGCGATACGTAAGCCATACGTAGGCTGCACCCGCGGATGGAAGCTACGTTCTCTCTCACCATCCAAAACGGGGACATTTCTGCTTCATCAATCTGTGTCTAATATTCCTCCTCCTCCTCCTCCTGCTACTCCTCCTGAAACCTCACGTAATCACGCTGAACGGGCAATTTTTCTTAGGGCCACAAGGCTCACTCAAATAATTTTTCTAAACAATTTTTATAAGTTTCAATGCGCTTAAAAGCGTTGGAACTTTAACTTGAACCAATTTTTCGTTACACTGGGCTGCCTCCAGGCCTAGTTACCACTTAAGCCACATTAACCAAAGCGATTAATGGGTTTCACCTGCCCTCTTGGCTGGCCATGGCCAATTTTTGGTATGTACATTAGTACTGTTGATACAGCAATTTTTGTGGGCCCTCGCCTACAGTGTAATCAAATAAATTTTTAGCCCACCTGCATTAAGCACGACATTACTACCTCAGCTGTGTTGGGCAATGCAATGGGATATTTTTGTGTACCGCCGGTGGGTTCCAGGGAGCCACCCATGCTGTAGGTGCACACGGAGTGTAACCTACATGTGTCCACTTGTAAAGAACCCCAGTCTGACTGGGGCATGCAGTGTGGGCCGAAGCCCACCTGTATTACGCACGACATTACTACCTCAGCTGTGTTGGGCAATGCAATGGGATATTTTTGTGTACCGCCGGTGGGTTCCAGGGAGCCACCCATGCTGTGGGTCGACAGGGACTTCACAATAGGGAGTTGTACCTGCCTGTGTCTATGAATTAAAAAGCCCGGTCTGACTGGGGCATGCAGACACCTTGACAGAATGAATAGTGTGTGGCACATAGGTTCCCCATTGCTATGCCCACGTGTGCAGCTCCTGATGGCGGTGGCACAGGATTCTATTTCTCATTGCTTCTGTACAGCATTGTGGGCTATCGCCCCGCCCCTTTTCAAGAGGGTCGCTGCCTAGCCGTGCCAACCCTCTGCAGTGTGTGCCTGCGGTTCCTCCTCATGGCAGACGCACTTCTAAATAGACATGAGTGTGGCATGGCATGAGGGCAGCTGAAGGCTGCGCAGGGACACTTTGGTGTGCGCTGTGGGGGGGTGGGGGGGCGGTTGGGCAGCATGTAACCCAGGAGAAGTGGCAGTGGAGTGTCATGCAGGCAGTGATTGTGCTTTGTTGTAGCTAGTGTGGTGCTTAGCAAAGGTATGCCATGCTAATGAGGGCTTTTCAGAAGTAAAAGTTGTTGGGGGGGGGGGGCACTCTTGCCGGTATTGTGGCTTAATAGTGGGACCTGTGAACTTGAGATGCAGCCCAACATGTAGCCCCTCGCCTGCCCTATCCGTTGCTGTGTCGTTCCCAGCACTGTCTTGAATTGCCCAGATTTTCACACATGAAAACCTTAGCGAGCATCGGCGAAATACAAAAATGTTCTGGTCGCCCATTGACTTCAATGGGGTTCGTTATTCGAAACGAACCCTCGAACATCGCGGGAAGTTCGTTTCGAATAACGAACACCCAAACATTTTGGTGTTCGCTCATCTCTAATAATGATGTCTAGGAAGAAAGGATCTGCCCCCAGACACCAGGGAGTGGCAGGTTAACTATTTGCAGAGCCTTATCTGCTATTATGTTGCACAGTGTTATGATGACCGAGCTAGGAGTTGTTATGTGTGCTGCTGGGATCTGTAGTTCCAAGCCTCCTAGCAGCACAGCCCTCACAGGATTAATTGATTGAGCTGGCTGGGTGTGGTACTTCCTGCTAGTCAATCTCCAGGGTCTGTGCTCCCATATAAACCAAGCTCCTGGTCAGTCTTTGTTTGGCCCCTAGGGTGAGCAGTCATGAATCCTTGTCCGTTGAAGTTTGCTGTGTGACCTGCTATCTGTGTTTTGTTGCAGCGTGCTGTGTGATCTGTGCCTTGTGGTTCATGTCCGTTTGTATGTTTATTTTGTGTCAGTTTGGTCTGCTGAGTTTGTTTGCTATGTCTGCGCTAGGTGGGCCCCTAGGGCCCTCTAGTAGATGTGTCTTGCTAGTGTAGGGACTGCAAGATACGAGGGGCCTTGACAGGGCTTGCAGCTTAAGTTCATTGTCAATGTACGAACTAACACCTCACATTTATATTCAGCTTATCATCTGCTATTAGTGTTTGCATTGTGGCTGCTGTATGCTGTGTATTCTGGCTCTGTGTGTCCTGTTGTTCAGTCCCTGTCATGTGGCATGTGAATGCATCCTGTTCTGGTGCGTGGCTCCTAGGATCAGCTAGGGCTGAGATCCGAAGACCGCTAGGCTGCCCTTATTGGGGCAATGTCCCCACTTAGGTAGGGCCAT
This sequence comes from Eleutherodactylus coqui, assembly GCF_035609145.1. Taxonomy (NCBI): domain Eukaryota; kingdom Metazoa; phylum Chordata; class Amphibia; order Anura; family Eleutherodactylidae; genus Eleutherodactylus; species Eleutherodactylus coqui. The sequence continues at coordinate 231,396,605 of NC_089841.1, forward strand.
GCCATTCCTCCTGGTAGCACAGGGTCAGTAGCTTGAAACCCGTGTGCGTACCCAGTCCCCTTTGGTAACGATCGTGTGGGCCCCATGCTTAGTCTGCCCACCCGATTGTAACAGGAGTTAAACCTACCTTGGTACTGTTCTGCTTCATGTCCACAAAGTAGTGTCAGTGGATCCTGGAAACCGCAATACAATCGGTGCTGGCTAAACTAGGATGTGGAATCTAAGGGAATTACCTGGTTTCCACTATTTAGCTTTTGCACAAGAATCTCAATGTCACTGCAAGGAATCAACAGGTCACATTCCCTGGCATAGTTTCCTATTGTCAAGCTTGACATCGAGACTAGCGTGCAAACCAAACCAGTAAAATCCTGTTTCAGGCCAAACTTTGCAAAAAGTGCTGTTTAGTATAAACCCGAACCTAGGTTTTAATAAAGTTCTATCAGAAGCAGGGTTCTACAGGTTCGGCTCGCTCACTACTAGTCCTGAGCACTAGTTTATAATACTGTATAAAAGCCATAAAAGTCCTGTATAACACTCTCACACTGCTTTTATGGCTCTTAAACAATGTTATACACTAGTTTTAGAGTGTGGTTAAACTTCCAGCTCGACTCAAACTATTTTAAACTGAACCAAACTTTTTACAAAAGTTCGGAGATTCGGCTAAACTGAACTTTTTAAAAGTTCTCTCATAACTAGTTTAGACAGTAGTGGGTTTAGAAACTAAGCTAGGGTTCATAAACAGGAAGGCAGGCAGAAGATGACAATGCAAGGGCTAATCCAGGATCGTAGTGACAGGTAAGGCACAGGTCAGTACAGGAGCAACATAGCAGTGCCAGGCAAGATATACAAGATAGTAGACAGGAGCTGGGGTCAGGGATGAGGCTGAGGTGAGGCATCACAGGAACCAAGTAGATTAAGCAGAAGGACTAGGCAAGACAAGGTCAGGAAAAGGACCGAGCTCAGGAGATAATATAAGTACAAAGTGCCCAAATGGACAAGAGTCGGGAAAGGTTTGCACCTTGACCACCAGGCAGTGATTGTAAGGTCTAGATGGGTTTAGATAGCAAACCTTGATGACATCATAGAACCCACCCAAGGAGAAGCATCTTATTGCCAACAGTAACATAGTATGTTAGGCCGAAAAAAAGACATGCCCATCCAGTTCAGCATATTAGTTCCCCCACACACACCCTTTCGATGTTGACCCAGAGAAAGGCAAAGAACGCCAATGAAATAGAAGCTAATTTTGCTTATTTAAGAGAAAAAAAATCCTTCTTCAATCTGGCAATCAGAATAATGCCTGGATCACCGACCCTTCTGAAGTAATTAGTGATGAAATGTAATATTATATCGCTCAAGAAAGGCATCCAGGTCCCTCCTGAACTTTTATCAAATTCGTCATCTCCACATCCCCAGGCAGAGTTCCATAGTCTCACTGCTCTTACAGTAAAGAACCCCCTTCTGTGTCGGTGTAGAAACCTTCTTTCCTCTAGACGTAGATGGCGCTTACTTGTTACAATCACAGTTCTGGGTATGAATAGATGATGGGAGAGATCTCTGTATTGTCCCCTGATATAGTTATACATAGTTATTAGGTTTCCCTTCAGCCGTCTTTTTTCTAAACTAAATAACCCCAATTTTTATAACCTCTCTGGTTATAATAGACGCGCTTTTTTCCAGTGCCGATAGGCATGCAAAAAACCACTTATCTGACTGCACCCTAAGTTATAAAGTCTCACAAGATGAACAGGCACATTTAAAGAATCGGCAAGCAAACCATTGGGAAATATGAAGCTCAAATCTAAAAACAAGACATTTTAAAGGAACTCAATAGCTGTCATGCATAAAAGCTGATTTAAGAAAAAAATAGGTTTTTCCTAGCCAGCAATCAGATCGTCTCGCATTTTCAAATTTGCTCTGAGAAAATAAAAGCTGAAATCTAACTGACTGCTACATGTAGCACTGCAAGCATTTCTTAGGACAGATATTATGCATAAGGTCATCATAGTCATAAGGAGTGAAAAACCTGTTTGACAACACGGGATAAAACCAAAATTGTAACCAAACCAATTTATTTTTGTTTAAATGAAAAACTTTAAACCTCTGATTCTGAAGACTAAAAACGGAAAAAACTATTTTAAGAGTAAAAATAAGACGCACCTGACTATAGGATGCACCCAGGCGTCAGACTACAGAAAATAGGAAAAAAAAAAATTTATACTAATGTCCCTAACTTGTCCAGAGTGGTACCAGATTTTTTGGTGTTGTATGGGTTGATATTTTATTATGAGAATATTATAATCTGCAATAATAAAGGGGATGGGAGGGCTGCAACAGAACGCCTGTCTGAATGAGCCCTATGTAGTTCTCCAGTGTCCCCATGGTTTTTCTCTTTGTATGGCAATCCTATGTTTTAGCCAGATGTTCTAGTAATTGCTCGTTCTAAACCCCTTAGTGACCAGCCCATTGCCTTTTTACGTCCTGGCCTGCTGGGCTTAATTCCCAGAGGACATAAAAACATGCATCCTCTGGGAATGACAGCCCTGCAGGCTCAGGATGTGACAGCTCCATGCTGCTGGTTACCTGAGGTAGCCGACAGCATGGAGCTGTCATCCTGGGCCGCGGGACCCCACTCCCGGTCACGCGATTACGTTAAAGTCTATGGAAAGTTAAAAACAATTAACGTTTCAGCTGCCCTTACAAATTGGATCCAGAAGGGGAGCTAAGAATAGTGACCCCCAGTCCTCTGCGCTGTCCGGCGTCTTCCTTCTCCCCAGATCCACCGCCGGCGTCTGCGCATGCGCACCAGACGCATTACGTGATGGGAAATTTAAAAACTAACAGCGATCATGTAAAAGTTAAAAAAAAAGTTTTAAAAAGTTTAAAAAAGAGTAAAGAAAAAGAAAAAAAGTTTGTTTCATCTTCCGTCGTGGATCATATCTGTGGGGGGAGATGAAATTAGGTAGCTGAGGGCCCCGGATTTATCCGCAGACCTTACTTCAGCTTCTGCGCACGCGTCCATCGCCAAAATGGCGGACGCAAGCGCAGAAGCTTGGGAGGGCAAGGGGAAATTTAAAATCTTCTTGCTCCTGTCTACTAAAGGTAGCCGAGAACTTGGAGATGTCACGGGGGGCCACGATGAGTGTTCCTCGACCACGTGATCGCCATTATCCATGGAAAATGGGGATCACGTAAAAATTAAAAGACAGTTAAAGTTTGATGTGCCGTTCAGTTTGGGCCCCGTTGTGCATCCAGACAGAAGATTAGGGCCACAATGGGTATGTCTCTGAACACGGGACAAATGGGGGTATCCATTTTGGGGTGAAAGTCTTCATTCCTATATATGCTCTACAAAAAAAACTATTTTTAAAATGACACAATTGCCAAAAAAACAAAAATCGTAATTTCTTCCTTCTGCTTTGTTCGATTCATTCAAAAATGGTGGGGTCAAAATATGCAGTACACCCCTAAATGAATTCGTTAAGGGGTCTAGTTTTCAAAATGGGGTCATTTGTGGGGTTTTTATATCGTTTTGGCTAGAGATGAGCGAACATACTCGTCCGAGCTTGATACTCGTTCGAGTATTAGCTTATTCGAGATGCTTGTTACTAGAGGCGAGCACCACGCGATGTTCGAGTTACTTTCACTTTCATCTCTGAGACGTTAGCGCGCTTTTCTGGCCAATAGAAAGACAGGGAAGGCATTACAACTTCCCCCTGCGACGTTCAAGCCCTATACCACCCCCCTGCAGTGAGTGGCTGGGGAGATCAGGTGTCACCCGAGTATATAAATCGGCCCCTCCCACGGCTCGCCACAGATGCATTCTAACATAGCTCACGGAAAGTGCTGCTGATGGTGGAGCTGCTATAGGGAGAGTGTTAGGAGTGATTTTAGGCTTCAAGAACCCCAACGGTCCTTCTTAGGGCCACATCTGACTGTGTGAGGTACTGTTGAGGCTGCTTTTTGCAGTGTTGCACTTTTTTTTTTTTGTATATCGGCCGTGCAGAGCATTGCATCCTCAGTCTGCAGTAATATTTCATAGTCCAGGGCCAGTAGTGGTGAGGCAGGGACAGTGAAAGAGATATACTGTGTATATAGGCAGTGGGCTTTTCCAAAAAAATTTGGGAAAAAACATTCTATTTGGGCTGCCTGTGACCGTCCTGAGTGTACTGCGTCTCTGCTGGGGGTAGTAGTCCTAATTAATACGCAGCCAGCTAAGTGTTACAGCAGGCTTGCTCAAAATTCTTTCCTGGCTCTGCTGTGCGTTACATCACCGCTGTCATCCTGTCCAGAGGGAAACAGTCTGCAGTAATTTTACATAGTCCAGGGCCAGTAGTGGTGGTGAGGCAGGGACAGTGAAAGAGATATACTGTGTATATAGGCAGTGGGCTTTTCCAAAAAAATTTTGGAAAAACATTCTATTTGGGCTGCCTGTGACCGTCCTGAGTGTACTGCGTCTCTGCTGGGGGTAGTAGTCCTAATTAATACGCAGCCAGCTAAGCGTTACAGCAGGCTTGCGCAAAATTCTTTCCTGGCTCTGCTGTGCGTTCCGTAAGCGAAGTCAGCCTCCAACCACAGGCCAATAAGCGGCACATTTAATTTAATACAGCATTCTGTTTCTGCACTACTGGTAATACACCATGCTGAGGGGTAGGGGTAGGCCTAGAGGACGTGGACGTGGATGCGGGCGAGGACGCGGAGGCCCAAGTCAGGGTGTGGGCACAGGCTGAGCTCCTGATCCAGGTGTATCGCAGCCGACTGCTGCGGGATTAGGAGAGAGGCACATTTCTGGCGTCCCCACATTCATCTCACGATTAATGGGTCCACGCGGTAGACCTTTATTTGAAAATGAGCAGTATGAGCAGGTCCTGTCGTGGATGGCAGAAAGTGCATCCAGCAATCTATCAACCACCCAGAATTCTGCGCCGTCCACTGCTGCAACTCTGAATCCTCTGGCTGCTGCTCCTCCTTCCTCCCAGCCTCCTCACTCCATTACAATGACACATTCTGAGGAGCAGGCAGACTCCCAGGAACTGTTCTCGGTCCCCTGCCCAGAATGGGCAGCAATGGTTCCGAATCCTCTCCCACTGGAGGAGTTTGTCGAGACCGATGCCCAACCTTTGGAAAGTTCCCGGGGTCCGGGGGATGAGGCTGGAGACTTCCGGCAACTGTCTCAAGAGCTGTCAGTGGGTGAGGAGGACGATGACGATGAGACACAGTTGTCTATCACTCAGGTAGTAGTAATTGGAGTAAGTCCGAGGGAGGAAGAGCAGCAGGACGATGAGGTGACTGACCCCACCTGGTTTGCTACGCCTACTGAGGACAGGTCTTCAGAGGGAGAGGCAAGTGCAGCAGCAGGGCAGGTTGGAAGAGGCAGTGCGGTGGCCAGGGGTAGAGGCAGGACCAGACTGAATAATCCACCAACTATTTCCCAAAGCGCCCCCTCGCGCCATGCCACCCTACAGAGGCCGAGATGCTCAAAGGTCTGGCAGTTTTTCACTGAGAGTGCAGACGACCGACGAACAGTGGTGTGCAACCTTTGTCGTGCAAGATCAGCCGGGGAGCCACCACCACCAGCATGCGCAGACATATGATGGCCAAGCACCCCACAAGGTGGGACGAAGGCCGATCACCACCTCCGGTTTGCACCGCTGCCTCTCCCCCTGTGCCCCAACCTGCCACTGAGATCCAACCCCCCTCTCAGGACACAGGCACTACCGTCTCCTGGCCTGCACCCACACCCTCACCTCCGCTGTCCTCGGCCCCATCCACCAATGTCTCTCAGCGCACCGTCCAGCCGTCACTAGTGCAAGTGTTGGAGCGCAAGCGCAAGTACGCCGCCACACACCCGCACGCTCAAGCGTTAAACGTGCACATAGCCAAATTTATCAGCATGGAGATGCTGTCGTATAGGGTTGTGGAAACAGAGGCTTTCAAAGGTATGATGGTGGCGGCGGCCCCGCGCTACTCAGTTCCCAGTCACCACTACTTTTCCCGATGTCCCGTCCGAGCCCTGCACGACCACGTCTCCCGCAACATTGTACGCGCCCTCACCAACACAGTTACTGCCAAGGTCCACTTAACAACAGACACGTGGACAAGCACAGGCGGGCAGGGCCACTGTATCTCCCTGATGGCACATTGGGTAAATTTAGTGGAGGCTGGGACAGAGTCAGAGCTTGGGACCGCTCACGTCCTACCCACCCCCAGAATTGCGGGCCCCAGCTCGGTGGTGGTATCTGCGGTGGTGTATGCTTCCTCCACTAAACCACCCTCCTCTTCCTCCTCCTACGCAACCTCTGTCTCGCAATCAAGATGTGTCAGCAGCAGCACGTTGCCAGCAATCGGTGTCGTGCGGCGTGGCAGCACAGCGGTGGGCAAGCGTCAGCAGGCCGTGCTGAAACTACTCAGCTTAGGAGAGAAGAGGCACACGGCCCACGAACTGCTGCAGGGTCTGACAGAGCAGACCGACTGCTGGCTTGCGCCGCTGAGCCTCCAACCGGGCATGGTCGTGTGTGACAACGGCCGTAACCTGGTGGCGGCTCTGCAGCTCGGCAGCCTCACGCACGTGCCATGCCTGGCCCACATATTTAATTTGGTGGTTCAGCGCTTTCTGAAAAGCTACCCAGGCTTGTCAGACCTGCTCGGAAAGGTGCACCGGCTCTGCGCACATTTCCGCAAGTCTCATACGGACGCTGCCACCCTGCGCACCCTGCAACATCGGTTTAATCTGCCAGTGCACCGACTGCTGTGCGACGTGCCCACACGGTGGAACTCTACGCTCCACATGTTGGCCAGGCTCTATGAGCAGCGTAGAACTATAGTGGAATACCAACATGGGCGGCGCAGTGGGAGTCAGCCTCCTCAATTCTTTACAGAAGAGTGGGCCTGGTTGGCAGCCATCTGCCAGGTCCTTGAAACTTTGAGGAGTCTACCCAGATGGTGAGCAGGGATGCTGCAATCATTAGCGTCACCATTCCTCTGCTATGCCTCTTGAGAAGTTCCCTGCAAAGCATAAAGGCAGACGCTTTGCGCTCAGTAACAGAGGCGGGGGAAGACAGTATGTCGCTGGATAGTCAGAGCACCCTCCTGTCTATATCTCAGCGCGTTGAGGAGGAGGTGGAGCATGAGGAGGAGGGGGAAGAGACAGCTTGGCCCACTGCTGAGGGTACCCATGCTGCTTGCCTGTCATCATTTCAGCGTGTATGGCCTGAGGAGGAGGAGGAGGAGGAGGAGGAGGAGGAGGAGGATCCTGAAAGTGATCTTCCTAGTGAGGACAGCCATATGTTGCGTACAGGTACCCTGGCACACATGGCTGACTTCATGTTAGGATGCCTTTCTTGTGACGCTCGCGTTACACGCATTCTGGCCACTACGGATTACTGGGTGTACACACTGCTCGACCCACGGTATAAGGAGAACCTTTCAACTCTCATTCCCGAAGAGGAAAGGGGTTCCAAAATGATGCTATACCACAGGGCGCTGGTGGACAAACTGATGGTAAACTTCCCAGCCGACAGCGCTAGTGGCCGAAGGCGCAGTTCCGAGGGCCAGGTAGCAGGGGAGGCGCGGAGGTCAGGTAGCATGTACAGCACAGGCAGGGGAACACTCTCTAAGGCCTTTGACAGCTTTCTGGCTCCCCAGCAAGACTGTGTCACCGCTCCCCAGTCAAGGCTGAGTCGGCGGGAGAACTGTAAAAGGATGGTGAGGGAGTACATAGCCGATCACACGACCGTCCTCCGTGACGCCTCTGCCCCCTACAACTACTGGGTGTTGAAGCTGGACACGTGGCCTGAACTCGCGCTGTATGCCCTGGAGGTGCTTGCTTGCCCTGCAGCTAGCGTCTTGTCAGACAGGGTGTTTAGTGCGGCTGGGGGAATCATCACGGATAAGCGTACCCGCCTGTCAAGCGACAGTGCCAACAGGCTTACACTCATCAAGATGAACAAAGCCTGGATTTCCCCAGACTTTTCTTCTCCACCAGCGGACAGCAGCGATACCTAAGCAATACGTAGGCTGCACCCGCGGATATAACCATCGTTCTCTATCACCATCAAAAACGGGGACCTTTTAGCTTCACCAATCTGTGTATTCTATTCATCCTCCTCCTCCTGCTCCTCCTCCTGAAACCTCACGTAATCACGCCGAACGGGCAATTTTTCTTAGGCCCACAAGGCTCAGTCATATAATTTTTGTAAACAATTTTTATACGTTTCAATGCTCATTAAAGCGTTGAAACTTGCACCTGAACCAATTTTTTTTTTAACTGGGCTGCCTCCAGGCCTAGTTACAAATTAAGCCACATTAACCAAAGCGATTAATGGGTTTCACCTGCCCTCTTGGTTGGGCATGGGCAATTTTTCTGAGGTACATTAGTACTGTTGGTACACCAATTTTTTTGGGCCCTCGCCTACAGTGTAATCCAAATAATTTTTTGCCCACCTGCATTAAAGCTGACGTTACATCAGCTGTGCTGGGCACTGCAATGGGATATATTTATGTACCGCCGGTGGGTTTAAGGGAGCCACCCATGCTGTCGGTCCACACGGAGTTGTAACTGCATGTGTCCACTTCTAAAGAAGCCCAGTCTGACTGGGGCATGCAGTGTGGGCCCAAGCCCACCTGCATTAAACATGACATTACCTCAGCTGTGATGGGCACTGCAATGGGATATATTTATGTACCGCTCGTGGGTTCCAGGGAGCCACCCATGCTGTTCGTCCACACGGACTTCACAATAGGGAGTTGTACCTGCCTGTGTCTACTTATAAAAAACCCCAGTCTGACTGGGGCATGCAGTGTGGGCCGGAGCCCACCTGCATTTAATCTGACGTTAGCTCTGCTGTCCAGGGCACGGCAATGGGATACATTTATGTACAGCCAGTGGGTTCCAGGGAGCCACCCATGCTGTGGGTGCACACGGAATTCCCATTGCGGAGTTCTACCTGCCTGTGACTATTTATAAAAAACCCCGGTCTGACTGGGGCATGCAGACACCTTGACAGAATGAATAGTGTGTGGCACATAGGTTCCCCATTGCTGTGCGCACGTGTGCAGCTCCTGATGGCGGTGGCACAGGATTATATTTCTCATTGCTTCTGTACAGCATTGTGGGCTATCGTCCTGCCCCTTTTATAGAGGGCAGCTGAAGGCTGTGTAGGGACAGTTTTGTGTGTGCTGTGGACACTGGGTCGTGCAGGGGGGGGGGGGGTTGGGCAGCATGTAACCCAGGAGAAGTGGCAGCGGAGTGTCATGCAGGCAGTGATTGTGCTTTGTTGGAGGTAGTGTGGTGCTTAGCTAAGGTATGCCATGCTAATGAGGGCTTTTCAGAAGTAAAAATTGTTGGGAGGGGGGGGGCACTCTTGCCGCTATTGTGGCTTAATAGTGGGACCTGGGAACTTGAGATGCAGCCCAACATGTAGCCCCTCGCCTGCCCTATCCCTTGCTGTGTCGTTCCCATCACTTTCTTGAATTGCCCAGATTTTCACAAATGGAAACCTTAGCGAGCATCGGCGATATACAAAAATGCTCGGGTCGCCCATTGACTTCAATTGGGGTTCGTTATTCGAAACGAACCCTCGAGCATCGTGAAATTTTCGTCCCGTGTAACGAGCACCCGAGCATTTTGGTGCTCGCTCATCTCTAGTTTTGGCCTCTCAAGGGCTCTACAAGTGGGCTATGGGGCCTAAAACACCTTCAACCAAAATGTCTGTTCTGAAAACCACCCGCTGCTCTTTTCAGTTAGGGCCCCGTTGTTTATACAGACAGAAGATTAGGGCCACAATGGGTATGTCTCTGCACACGTGACAAACAGGGGGATCCATTTTGGGGTGAAATTCTTCATTCATATGTGTGCTGTAGAAAAAAACCTGTTTTTAAAATGACATAATTGCTAAAAAAAAATTAAAATCGTAAATTTTTACTTCTGCTTTGCTTGGATTCATTCAAAAACCGTGGGGTCAAAATACACCATACACCCCTAGATGAATTCCTTATAGGGTCTAGTTTCCAAAATGGGGTCGTCATTTGTGGGGGTTCTCTATCGTTTTGGCCGCTCAAGGGCTCTTCAAGTGGGCAATGGGGCCTAAAACGCCTTCAAGCAAAACGCCTGTTCTGAAAACCACCGTCTGCTCCTTTCGGTTCGGGCCCTGTTGTGCATATGGACAGAAGATTAGAGCCACAATGGATATATTACTAAGCACAGGACAAATGGGGCTATCCATTTTTGGGTGCAAATCCTGATTTTGATGTACACTATAGAAAAACATCCTGTGTTTAAAATTACATATTTGCAAAAATATGAAATTTTCTTTTTTCTCGTCTAAATTGCATTAATTCCTGAAAAGAAACCATGGAGTCAAAATACTCCTGACCTCCCTCAGTGAATACACTAAGGGTTGTAGTTTTTAAAATGGGGTCATTTGTGGGGGTATCTATCATTCTGACACCTAAGAGCCTTTACAATTTTGGCTTGGTGTAGGAAAATAAAGTGTTCCTCAAAATGTTAATAATTAATGTTAAATTTGTAATGTCTCCTAAATGGTTAAAAAAAATCGAAAGTTTTTCAAATGTGCTTCCAGAATAAAGTAAACAGATGGAAATATATATTTCTGTAAAAAATTTATATATTATATTTGCACATATTTGAGATATTGCAGTTGAAAATCTGAAAAATGATGATTTTTTTCAAAATGTTCCCAATTTTGTCGCTATTAATAAATATACACAAATTCTATCGGTCTATTTTTTCCGCCTAAATGAAGTACAACATGTGGCGAAAAAACAATGTCAGAATCATTTGGGTATGCAAAACCTTTACAGAGTTATTCTATGTTAAAGTAACATGTCAGATTTGCAAAATTTGGTCTGGTCATTAAGGCGCAAACAGGCTTGGTCACTAAGGGGTTAAACTTCCGTGGTGCTGGAGGACCACATATTGGTATATATCCTCCTGCACACTTGTACGTTCCTTCCTGCCATCTCTGTGCACTGCGAGTTCACTGTGAGACTGAAAGCCTGCATTACTGACATATTGTAGCAGTGATGTCCTCTGTCCACTTACTCTGCATTCACTTGTACATCATCTCTCACTGCTTAACCCCCACCTTAGTAATGCTTCAGCTCCAGTAACTACACATTAATAATTGGCATCGCTTTCTCCCATGACTTATATGTTCTGCCTATAAGTTGAGCCTTATCTCATTGTCTTAGATTTCCTGTGTGTTGGGGATGGAGAGAGAATTCAGTAGACTGAGTGAGGAAACAGGAATAAGAAGACATATGCAGAGAAACATTTAGGCAGTACCTACAGCTGGGGTAGACTAGGACCAGTCACTCAAAGGCTATTTAAAGTGAAAGCTCAGCTCACTGCCGGGTCTAGGAGAGTTATCACAGCTCTGCACTTGGCTGGACATGGCAAAGATAGGGAAAGGGGAGACTATTCAGACTATAAGGTGCAAGGACACTTTAAGAAGATTTATTCTTGCTGAAAAAAAGGCATCTGTCCTTTTGTCCTGATTAAATAATTATGGATTTTTTGGTCTTAAAGGGGCTATAAAGCTTTAAACTATTAATGTCCTGTTTTCAGAACAGTCTATAAATAGTAGTTTTGTGGGTGTTTACCTATCGAGTCACAGGTTGATCAGCTGTTTGCTGAGCTGGTGCATTCGTGCACTGAGCTGATTTCCCACTGGGATATCCAAGCTTGGTATTATAGGCAAAGTTCGCATTCATTTCTATGGAAACTTTGCCTATAATACCAAATTGGGAAACTGCAGTGGGAACGGAGCTGTCTGCTTGCAGCAGAAATCAGCTCAGCGCATGAGTGCACCAACCCAGCAAACAGTTGATCCATGGGTGTCCTGAGCAGTAAACCCCCCACAAAGCTACTCCCACGATGGAATGGTATAATCTTCATATAAACTATCAACTGGTCTTCATTTTGTTATAGAGGTTATGCTAGAGTCTTTAAATGAATGCAGTCATGCCATGTAAATGCTGAATGTGAGGTCACCTAGGGGGGCATAGCTAAAGGTTCATGGGCTTTGGTGCAAAAGTTTATCTTGGGACCCCCCAACTTCTCTTAACCCCTTAACGCAGAGCCGTAACTTCAAGCTCCTGGGCCCCAATGCAAAACCTGCAAGAAACCTGTTTTATTCATAGTACTAGGCTCCCTATATAGAAAGAGAAGCCATATGGGCCCCCTAAGCCTCCTGGGCCTGGGTGCAACAGCATCCCCTATTGTTACGCCATTACTTAGGACAAGATCTCCCCTGCATTATTACCATGTTTCAGGATCGTGGCGGGGCATATATATCTAGATGTGTAAATCTTTCTTATAACATTTACGTAAAACTGATGTGTACCAGCTATAAAAACTGTTATATTACTGGAAAACTCCATTTAGGTAAAGATAATTAATGCATCCCACTTACTGAGAATTAGCTGCTGTATGTGAGACGCCCAAAAGCTACACGTTTGCTTACTGCTAACCAGCACTATGTTTGCTCTTGATTGCATTTGCTCACTTGGAGTTGCTCTAGCACTGGCAGCTGGGATATTTGCCCGATCCATACAATCTCGTGTGATCTCTACAGGTAGTCGGTCCACACTGGTAGCTCATGAAACTCAACAGATAATTTTAGATACAATTATTCATGTTGCGTATCTACCTCTGTGTCCAAAAGAAACAAATAAGCTGTATATCATTTATGTCTTTATTGACATGAGTGTCATTTTTAATCGCACTTGATTAGAGAATTAACAGGATGGCTGCCAAATTTTCCCTGGTAATGTTTGAGAAAAGATTGTCCAGATAACGAACAAATAGCATCACAATCCTTTGACAAATGTTGACAGTGAAAGTTCTTGATAACTATACTGTTACATTGACTCTATTGTTAAAGCACATATTGTAGGGCCGGTAAGGTACTTTTTGTATCACTATAGAGGGTGGAGAGGGTTATTTCCTGTTAACACATAGTTGGTAGAAACACAAATACCTCCTTAATAAGGCAAGAAGGACGAAATACAAAATCTTACAGTACATGTGTCACATGTGAGTCTTGTGAGATACAGATGCAACAGCAAGCACCTACTCATGTTGAGTAGTTCATTGACATAGATACATCCACTGGATTTTATGTATTCGCAAACTGGATAATGTATGTAATTACATATATATATATATACGGTATAATTACACATTTATCATAAAGCTCAATCACAGTAGCAACATGATTGGCTCACCATCTCTGAACAAAATTTGCACTTCCGATGTCGGAAGATGCCCAGCAGGTTATTCTTACTATATATTACTGGCCCCTCTGTTTTCGGGGGCTTTTCCAGCATGTCCGATACCGCAGTACTGGCTCTAGCTGGCAGATGGCGCCATTGTATAATGGCAGAAAGAGAAAGTCCCCTAGGAAACCCTGAATCCAAAATAGGATTGCAAAGGGTTAAGGGTTCTTTCACATGGGTGAAATTATTATTCATGTGGATGCACTACAAGGAACAGCTTAAACTGCTACCATGGTATTCGGCACCATAAAAGTCCTGTATAACACTCTTAGGTCACCAAGGAGTGTATCTTAATACAGTACTTTGAGCTGTTTTTAAGGCAAAGTTGATGTAGGAAAAAGGTTATTTTTCCTTCTTCTTTTTTCCTTTTTCCTTCTGTTTTCTTTTTTATCCTTCAGTTTCCTTTTATTCTTCTTCTTTCTCCTTCTTCTTGTAGTGAGTTCAGCCAAGACGAAACACCACAGATTCGGATTATTGCCAAACCAAACTTTTAGCAGAGTTTGACCAGAAACAAGGTTCAACTGTATCGGGTCACTCTACACCAGTTATGATCCACTCCTAAAGGATTATCCTAATGAAATTGGCAGTCACACTTCCACAAAGCTATGTTTCCAGTTCTAGCCACATTGCCGGTATTGGTTTGACATCTTCTCTGCAGGCTACGTACAACATCCAAACACATTTGCCTTCTTTTGAATAAATGTATTTGAGAAACCACGAACAAACTGAGGATAAGGGGAGAATAGCTGAGGCCTAACTTAATGTATGCAATCTACCATCAGAACATCCTATGGCAGTAAGTCTCATTGTCTTACAGTTATAATAACAAAGAAACCCCTTCTTTGTTGATGGTAAAACTTTATTTCCTCTACAACCCCAATTTTAAAAAAATTGTAAGGCTATGTAAAATCTAAATAAATGTAAGAAAAAAGAATGCAATGATTTGGAAATCCCATATAATTATATATTACTCACAATTAGAGATGAGCGAGCATACTCGTCCGAGCTTAATACTCGTTCGAGTATTAGCGTGTTCGAGATGCTCGTTACTCGTGACGAGCACCACGCGATGTTCGGGTTACATTCACTTTCATCTCTGAGACGTTAGCGCGCTTTTCTGGCCAATAGAAAGACAGGGAAGGCATTACAACTTCCCCCTGCAACGTTCAAGCCCTATACCACCCCCCTGCAGTGAGTGGCTGGCGAGATCAGGTGTCACCCGAGTATTAAAATCTGCCCCTCCCGCGGCTCGCCACAGATGCATTCTGACATAGTTCAGGGAAAGTGTTGTTGATGCCGGAGCTGCTATAGGGAGAGTGTTAGGAGTGATTTTAGGCTTCAAGAACCCCAACAGTCCTTCTTAGGCCATAGAAATCGCAGATCGCACCTATGTGCGATCTGCGATTTCTGTTCTCTTCTCTATATGCGCTCAATGGGGCCTGCGGCAACAGCGCCGACCCCATTGAGAACATATAGAAGACAAATCATTCTTCTCTGCCACAGCTGTAACAGCTGTGGCAGAGAAGAACGATGTTTGCCCATTGAATTCAATGGAGCCGGCAATACAGCAGGTTCCACTGAAAGCAATGGGCTGCCGGCGATCGCAGGATGAATTGTCGGGAAGGGCTTAAATATATAAGCCCTTCCCTGCAATTCATCCAGAAATGTGTTACAATAAAAATATATACCGGCGTATAAGGCGACCGGGCGTATAAGACGACCCCCCAACTGTCACCTTATACGCCGGCAATACAGTGGAGCAAAGAATAAAAATCATTACTCACTTCTCCTGGCGTTCTGCGCCACTGCTGCAGGCTGTCGCTCCCTCCTGGTTCCCGGCAGAGCATTGCTTTCTCTACGAAGGGCTTTAAATCCCCGCATCCAGAAACACACGTGCCTTCAGCCAATCACAGCCAATGACAATGATGTCATTAAATGCCTGTGATTGGCTGAAGGCACGTGTGTTTCTGGAGGCGGGGATTTCAACCACTGCGTCCAGAAAGCAATGCTCTGCCGGGGACCAGGAGGGAGCGACAGCCTGCAGCAGCGCCGCAGAACACCAGGAGAAGTGAGTAATGATTTTTATTCTTTGCTCCGCTGTATTGCCGGCGTATAAGGTGACAGTTGGGGGGTCGTCTTATATGCCCCGTCGCCTTATACGCCGGTATATATTTTTATTGTAACACATTTCTGGATGAATTGCAGGGAAGGGCTTATATATTTAAGCCCTTCCCGACAATTCATCCCGCGATCGCCGGCACCCCATTGCTTTCAGTGGAACCTGCTGTATTGCCGGCTCCATTGAATTCAATGGGCAAACATTGTTCTTCTCTGCCACAGCTGTTACAGCTATGGTAGAGGAGAACGATCTTTATGCTGACAGTGGGGGGGGGGGGCCCACTCTTGCCGCTATTGTGGCTTAATAGTGGGACCTGGGAACTTGAGATGCAGCCCAACATGTAGCCCCTCGCCTGCCCTATCCGTTGCTGTGTCGTTCCCATCACTTTCTTGAATTGCCCAGATTTTCACAAATGAAAACCTTAGCGAGCATCGGCGATATACAAAAATGCTCGGGTCGCCCATTGACTTCAATGGGGTTCGTTACTCGAAACGAACCCTCGAGCATCGCGAAAAGTTCGTCCCGAGTAACGAGCACCCGAGCATTTTGGTGCTCGCTCATCTCTACTCACAATAAAAGATAGAACACATATCCACATATATTTTCCATTCCATTTAAAAAAATTAACTAACTTAAAAATTGATGGCAGCAACACATCTCATAAAAGTTGGGACAGAGATAACAAGCTGGAAAATTAAGTATTACTTATGAAAAATAGCTGGATGGTCAATTTTCTGCTGAGTCACAGTACTATGTATAAAAAGAGCATGTCAGAGAGGCAGAGTCTCTCAGAAGCAAAGATGGTCAGAGGTTCACCGATCTGTGAAAAACTGTGTCTAAAAATGTAGACTAATTTTGGAAAAATGTTCCTCAATATAAAATTGCGAAGCCTTTGAATATCCCACCATCTACAGTACATAAGATCATCAAAAGATTCAGAAAATCTGGAGAAACTTAAGTGACAAGGCTAACAGTCAATATTTGATGCTCGAGATCTCTGGGCCATCAGGGAGCACTGCATTAAAAGCAGGTATGATTCTGTAATGTAAATCACTGCATGGACTCAGGAATACTTCCAGAAATCATTGCTTGTGAACATATTTTGCTGTGCTATCCACAAATACAATTTAAAGTTGTATCAGGCAAAGAAAAGACCATATATCAACACAATCCAAAAATGCCAGCATCTTCTCTGGGCCAAAGCTCATTTAAAATGGATGGAGGCAAAGCAGAAAACTGTTCTGTGGCCAGATGAATCAAAATTTGAAATACTTTTTGGAAACCATGGACACCGTGTCCTGCGGACTCAAGAGGAGAGGGACCATCCAACTTGTTATCAGCGCACAGATCAAAATCCTGCATCTCTAATGCTTTGAGGGTGCAATAGTGCCTATGGCATGGGCAGCTTACATGTCATGAAAGGCTCTATCAATACTGAGCAGCATATAGGGGTTTTAGAACAACATATGCCCCATCCAGACAACCTCTCTTTCAGGGAAGGCCTTGCATATTTCAGCAAGACAATGCTAAACCACATACTGCATTCATCACAGCAGCATGGCTTCACATAAGAAGAGCCCGGATGCTGAACTGACCGCCTGCAGTCCAGGGCTTACACAAATAGAAAATATTTGGAGCATTATGAAACAAAAAATCTGGCAAAGACGACCGAGAACTGTTGAGCAGATAGAATCCTACATCAGACAAAAATGTGACAGCATTTCTTACCTAAAACTGCAACAGTTGGTCTCTTCACTTCTTAGACATTTGCAGAATGTTGTAAAATGTGGGGATGCTACACAATGGTAGACATGGCCCGATCTCAACTTTTGTGAGGTGTGTTGCTGCCATCAATTTCTGATATGTGTTCTATGTTCTATTGTGAATAAAATATGGTTATATGAGATGATCAAATCATTGCATTCTTTTTTACTTTACATTTATGTACATTTTACAAAACGTCCCAACTTTTTTAGAACTGTGGTTGTTGGTACTGATGATGCCCCTTTTCTATATTTACAAGCCCGAGTATAAAAGATCACCAGACAGAGCTCTGTATTGCATGTAGTTTATGTTTGTTGGGGCAACACCCAAACCACCTTGTCCCTAAGCTGAATATCATCAATTTTTAAAATCTTTTTGGGTACCCTATTGTACCCTTGCCTTTAATTACCATGAACTCTCTCCATCTCCGCTTTGTACTGCCCCAAACTGTACACAATATTTTCTGAGCAGTTTGACTAGTGATTTATAAATACGGATAAGCTGTGTTTTGATTATGTTCATCTTGGCCCCTTTTAATGCACACCATGATCTTATTTGCCTTGGAAGCAGCTGCCTGGCACTGATTTCTAAAAACTTAACTTTGTGAATCCAGCCATAAAGTTGTTTTTTATTAATAGGCTAATACTCGGTTAGCATATACTTATTTCAACTCTCAGGTATTGTCATTGAAAGCCGTCGGAATACCTTTTATTAATATCACTACTTTCCATCCATCTACTGTTGAATGTTATTTCTGTGTTAAATACTCCTCACATGTAGCCTTCGTTTAGCTCAGAAGACAGATGTTATTGTTATTCTGACACAAGCTAGCACATTAGGGATTTTAATTTCAGAACCACTTCATATTGCATAGTTCCGCGCACATGTAGCGAATGCCCCGGAGTATGGTTTGCGTTGGTATATCCAATTGCTTATACAAACACACATTATACTTATATATTAATTGATATTTCCAAGGATTCATAGACTGATTTGGCAGCTCGGTGGAATGTTCCACTCCTCTATGTATTGTATCTCTTCATTGAACTCCGTGACGTAATCGAAAGCGTCTCCTTACGGTTTTTACGATACGTGGAAGGAATAATGATGACGATCAGAAGGCAGTTATCGAACGTGAAAAGCTTAAAGAATAATATTTGAAATATTGTCAGATATTTCACAGTTTTGAAGCAGGCTGAAGGAACTGGGTGTTTCGGGGTCATATTAGACCAGATGGTTAATGTTTTGAGCTGAGGCAACACCCTCTAGACTCTCTGCGTACTACAGAGCCGCTTAGAAATCCCAAAGTCTTCATGGGTCAAATATTCCACTTAAATACCAAATATGACTCTGAACTTACAGTATCCGAAAAATGTCTGTAGTGTCAGAAGCTTTACGTAGGAAAATAAAGTGAATATTTTATGTTTTGGCAACTTAGAATGATACTATTTGTATAATTCGCTTTTTTTGCTGGAAGCGGGACGCAGGTATGCCAAGGGGGTAAATTAGAAGAAAGGAAATACAATAAGTTTAGAAGCAGGGGATGAGATAACTATGAATTAAATAACATCTCTATTACTACTTCATTTTTACAGCCACCGATGCAATTATGTTATACTTGAAAATTATCACATAGTATCCACAGCAATCCATTAGATATTCTCTGTGCCAAGTGATGGAAGAAATCATTTACTGCAGAACAGCTTAATTAATTACAGACTGTGGACTTGATTTGTGTAAGGGGGTGATGTGAGGGCATTAGAGAATGTTCACGCGCTTGTGCAAATGCTCATTTGCACATCCAAACATTTATTTGCCCAAGTGAATATTCACATGCTTGAGCCCCTCCAGCCAGATATTTTGGGACAATATAACGAATTATCTCTGCGCCATCAGCCAGTGCAGGAGGCACCTCTGTACTGCAGTGTGTGCTGCAGTACAGTAGAGAAGGGTCACCAGCACACCACTGATGACATGGCGGCTGCTGTTACTAAAGAGGGCAGTTATTGAGCTGTCCCATTGCTGGGGAGCAGCACCAGAGACTTTTAAAGTGGCGGAGGCCGCAGCATCAGAAGTGATGCTGATGCCTCAGGACTGAGATAAAGATTGTGAGGTGCTGCAGAAGAAAGTTGTGGAGAAGTCAGAAAGAGCTGTGCTTGTGACTGGGATTAAAGTGCTAGGCTGTGAGTTATGACCACCGGCCAGTGTTAAGTGGGCCAGAATTCTGGAGGAGCCTATGGCATGGAGTTAGAGAATGGGAAGCATGGTGCAAGAAGCTGTAACAAGGAGGACTGATGGTGGTTGAGGTATGTCTCCTGCAAATGAAGAGTAAGTGGGGCCCTCATGATTTGGTGTGCACACCAGTAGAGACTATGAGTAAAAGGGTTTGCAATAGTTTGAAAGATTACAGGTTCATAGTGAGAGCTTACAAATGTGTTACATAGAGAGTGTAGGTACCATTGAGTAATGTGTTTCGTAAACACATGTGGGATGTTATGGTGCATCATCGACAGGAAAAGTTTAATTAAGGCCTCAATCACACGAGCGCTGTTTTCGCGCATTAGAGGTGCGTGAAAAAATTGTGTTTATTAGAACCAATGGTCTCCCATAGAAGCGTTCACATGAAAGACTTTAGACACACTAAGTACTCGCACCAATCAAAGATGGGACATGCGACTGCAAAGCTCACATCTAAGGTCCGTGGTGCGAGAAAAGATTGGACCTGACCTATCTTGGGTGCGTGCTTTCCATAGACTCTAATGAAAGCTGGAAAACACACACCATGCACCTCCGATCGTATAAACAGGCAATGTCACCTCGGGACTTGAGAGATGGAAATCACCCGTTCACGCGATTTTCAGAGCCCTATAGCTGCGATCTTTCCACGTGCCTATACTGCGCTAAAACAGCCCTCATGTGAATGAGGCCTAAGGGTGATACAGCTGAAATAACCTTGAGATAAAGACTGTTCCTCCATTCCAGTTGGTCTTCCCTGGTCCTCTTTTTCGTCTCTTTTTCCACAGTAATGAAGCGGACCTAAAGGTAATGACGATAGAAAGTTATGATTAGGCAACATTGAGGTAAAGTTAAGTTTTCTTCCTAAGTACTGCCTCCGCCTTTGTTTGTCACGGCTGCACCACACATAACACCACCAGCTGCTCCATAAGCCTGGCTGCACAGCATGGAAGTGACTATAATATACATAGAAGTCAAGAGCGTGACAGACAATCAGGTAACTGGGGCAGGTATGGAAATTGTGTTTTTGCCAGAGTAGACCTTTAAGAGACTTCCCGAGGGGGCAGCATATCATTGGTACAGGTCCTTTGTTCTGATGGGCTAGAACCTACTGAAAAATAGACAGCTGTTTTCGTAAAATAATACTAAAAGCCATACAGTGTGCTCATAAACAGAGCTACCTTATGAGCCCCTGTATAAGTGTGTATTGCAATCAATTAGCAGTAAGGAGGGGAGGCAATGGCCATATGGAGCTCATGACTACAGGTAGCTCTGTCTATAATTACAGTTTTTTTTATCACTTCTATTTGGCCAACTAGGATAATGTCCTTCATTAGGGAAGCATATTAAGGGGATAGAACTCCTTGAACTAACCCCTTAGGGACCGGGTTGTTTTGTACCTTAAGGACCAGACACTTTTTAGGGATTTTATCCATGTGGTGGTTTTACGGCCCTATTTTATTTTCTTCAACCACCAAAATTATTTTTGCTGCATTTATTTTCTGTGACATATAGGCCTGTTTTTTCACACTTTTCTACTGTAGCTAGGGCATTCATAGTAGTCCTAGTTACAGAGAAAAACATCCCCATGTAGTAACAATAGTTACTAACAAAGCTGATCTGCTAGGACCCTGCAGCTCTGCCGTGGCAGGGAGCACTGGGCAGTCATGTGATCGCTGGGTTGAATTGTGGGAGTGACACTTTCACTTTCTCCCTTTGCTACAAAGTGCTCATTGAGAGCTGTGTAATCTGCAAGAAAGAAGCTGTTAAAAACAGCTTCTGCCTTCTCCTCCGGGTGCTCGGCTGTGTCTGATAGACAAGAACCTAACCTGCTTCTCAGACATTGCAGAGCAGGAGCTTTAATCCAGCACCATATTTTTACCATAGCCCAGGACCAAGTGCTGTAAACTTACGGTGCTTGATGCTTAAAGGGTTAAGGAACTTCATAGGTCCACCACAGTAAGGTCTGACCATTACAAACATGGAGCGTTCAATAATAAGCTTCTTTACTTCTAGTGAGCCAAAGTGGTAGAAACTATGAATATAATTTTAATAGGCCTCAAAGTGGGCAATACTTGACAGAAAATAGTAATAGTGAAACTTTATATCTTTAGCGGAATCCATGAACACATCAGTTTATTTACATACGTATTAACAAAGCTAAAATGGTACAAAAGGCAACACAAAAGCCCAAAGGTATGAGACTAAGGAGGGAGCCCAAATAATACGAAGCTGAAATGTTATCTGATCCCTTATGAAGTGATTATTATGTAAAAAAGCATAAGAACAATATGACGCTTCCTCTTAAACAGTTGTCAAAGGATTAATTAGTCACACAACCAAATTATACTAAAGCCTTTATCCCTGGAACTGAGACACGCAAACAGTGATGTTGATTCTTAAGATTAATATAATTTAACTGCGCGACTCTTCTGGTTTTAGAGAATCAGGATTATTTGTAAAGTAGAATACAATATTCATCATATGAAAAGGGAAAACCAATCTGAGATCTAAAACAAAAAACCTGAACATTTACCTCGATGAGGCCTGCAGACTATAACAAACACTAGCAGACTGCATTATTTATGCACTGTTTAACCTAAACGGAAATTGTATCCTCAAACTACAGCCCAAAACAGAGGGGAACTGCAACGTCTGGCCTTTAAATAAAAAAAATTAAATTGGGGACGTGCAAAGAAAGGTGCAACTAAAGCTTGGATTATAATGATGATGGGTTAGAAAGTGGAAGAGGTTTGACTGCTATCGGTAAAAAACAATGTTACATCATGGTGCTGTAATGAAGCCCTTCCCTCCCCCTTGCTGGCTCACCCCCTCTTTCCTTCCCTCCGGCTGTTTGCAATGGGAGTGGGCAGGACAGGGGCGGAGCTAAGCAGTGGGAGGGGCGGGGCGGAGCAGGGCAGAGCTGCAAACAGCCGGAGGGTAGGAGAGAGGAGGAGAGAAGGGGGAGGGAGTTTAGCAGTGACGCTGCTAATCTCCCTCCCACCTCCCTTCTCTGGCCGCTGTCATTGGCTCCTATAAGAGCCCATGCAGCAGCCAACGTGTTCCAGGACTATCTTTGCTGTCCAGTATAAAAGAGCTAGGCACTATATGGGCCGGCTGGGCTCTTTTATGCCGTGGGAATACGAATTGGATTCCAATGCATCAGATGGTAGCATATATCGGCTAGCCGTAAAAATAACGCGCCCGTTATACGCTCATGTGAATAAGCCCTGAGGGTGATCTTGCCTGAGCTACTTTTAACAGCATGTAGAAGAAATGCTTCACAGCAGCCTTATGGGCCATTAACACAATATAGATTGTGACTTCTATTGGCCATTTTGCAGGACTAAAAAAAAGAGTTAAAGGCCTAGAATTGTGTCAAAAAAGAAAAAAAGACATGACCACTTCAGGTGCTTTTAGACAGCGCTCATTCAGCCCTTCTCATTCACTTGTATGGCGAATATGAAAAACTGAACAATTCGGAATGATTCTTGTTTGAACGAGCCAACGATGTTTTTTCCCAGTCCGAATGGGCTGCACTAGATCGAACGAGCCAGTGGTGATGTCACTCGCTCGTTCAAACGGTAATTGGGTTATCTAAAAGGAACCTTACTCTAGTGGCTCCCCCGTACAGCGATGGAGTCTCAATGCCTGCCGTTCGGGACCTGGAAGAAATCGGCTGCCATTCATTGTGCACATGACCACTCAACCAATTACAAGCTTCGGCAGACATGGAAAAATCCCACATTTTCATTAAATGTCATGTTAACTATTTCTTTTTATACCATAACAATGGGCCACTCATTTAACCAATCTGTGTAGCAAAAAAAAAAAAATAATAATTAAATAATAACTATTATTATTATTATTATTAATTGGAATCTGCCCAACAGTGTCTTCTTCTTGAGGACACAGTAGGAGCAAAATGACCTATTATTATCCACCCTGTCAGAACTATCTACCAAAAAACATATCTATTGACAATTTGGGCCATTTTAAAAATATGTCTAGAAATCCAAATTTAATTTTCAGATTATTTTTTATATTTTCCTGTAGAATCGCAAGCAAATATATTATCTCCATTGAAATGAAACAAGAAGCAATCAATACAAAGAAACAAGTTGGGCTCCCTCGACTTTATCCTTCAGTCCCTCCTTTGAGGCGCAGTCGTTTGTAGCTGTCTCTTTATGTTTTGCTCAGTTTTATTTCTGCAAGTATTACATATAAACAAGCTGCAGAGGAATACCAAGGAGACCGAATATGTTTGAAACAAGGGTTTAAAGGGGTTGTCCCGCGCCGAAACGGGTTTTTTTTTTTTTCAACCCCCCCCCCGTTCGGCGCGAGACAACCCCGATGCAGGGAGGTAAAGAAAGCTCACCGGAGCGCTTACCTGAATCCCCGCGCTCCGGTGACTTCTCTACTCACCGCTGAAGATGGCCTCTTCCTCCGTGGACCGCAGCTCTTCTGTGCGGTCCACTGCCGATTCCAGCCTCCTGATTGGCTGGAATCGGCACGTGACGGGGCGGAGCTACACGGAGCTACACGGAGCCCCATAGAAGACTGCAGAAGACCCGGACTGCGCAAGCGCGGCTAATTTGGCCATCGGAGGGCGAAAATTAGTCGGCACCATGGAGACGAGGACGCCAGCAACGGAACAGGTAAGTATAAAACTTTTTATAACTTCTGCATGGCTCATAATTAATGCACAATGTACATTACAAAGTGCATTATTATGGCCATGCAGAAGTGTACAGACCCACTTGCTGCCTCGGGACAACCCCTTTAAATTCCTGCATGTTGTCTAAGCTGACATATGTTATAGGAAGGCGTCTGGCTCTCGACGAGGATCTTTGGCAGGAATGCTAAAACATAAATATAGCTAATTTATAATATTTGTCTATACTGAAACCACTATCAATTACCGAGTAAATAAAGAAAATCACAGTTCTAAAGGCAGATACTGATATTAGAGCAATCACTGCGACAGCTGAGAAACATCATTGCAGATCTTCAGCAAACCAATCACAGGCCAAGTCTTTCGATGACTCAGTTCTATTTATTTTTTTGTGTAGATGACCATTTAATAATATTTCTGTGAAAAATGTTACACTTATGGTTATTGTTATTACTGGCAGCATTAATTTTGTTTTTTACCATTTATGCACATTCTGCCATCTGTATTCTCCTAGATTGCTGGGAGGTATTCTGAAATATTAACCAGCTCTTCGGCCCTATGCTTCTCCAAATATGTGAAATCTCCATGGCTGGTAATAAAGACACCTCAATCTAGAGGCATAGCTATAAGGGGTGCAGAGGTAGAAGTTTCTACCGGGCCCCCGGAGCCTTAGGAGGCCCAAAGACCCCTCTGTCATATAAGAAAGTACCGGTATTATTATTGGCACATGGATGGTTGGGGGGGGGGATTGATACATATTTTGCATTGCGACCCCCTACATTTAGCCTCCTGTTAATCTTTTAAGATTCTAGCAATGCCCCCGTCTGCTAGTGTTGCATCAATAGGCTTTTTAAGAGACAGCAGCACAGGAGCGAGTACATGCAGGGATGAGTGTCGGCATGGTTTGCCATGGTGTGCCATGCTATCAGGGTGGCTTATTTACACTTTGAATAACTTTACAATGGGTTTGTTGTATTAAGATAATAAAACAAGAGCTTTTTAATGGATTAAGATAGGATAAAGCAATCAAGGTAAGGGCTTAGTCACACGGGTGTATCGGCCCCCGTGTTACTGCAGGTAGCTGACGGCCGCACTTCAGGACGGACGTCTCTCTGCAGCTCCGGGAGAAAGAACATGTGACCAGCTTCATTGCCGGTCATGTGTTCTTTCTTCAGTGCTGCGGGGAGTCATCCATCCTAAAGTACGGCCGTCTTCTTCCTGCAGTAAGTTCTCAGTCACACGGGCGCATCGGCACCCGTGTACGGGTGCCGACGCGCCCGTATGACTTAGCCCTAAAATGTGTCCTATCTGTACATATTTCAGCCCGAACCAATGGGCCTTAATCATAGCATAACCCAGGAAAACACACATAATAAAATAACTAAAACCAGCTCCATCCTCACATAATGAATCAAACTGGGAAAGAAGACATAAGAAAAATGACATTTCAAGATAAAGCGAGCAAATATATAATTTTATCAATAAAAATACATCATGTTTGTTTTATAATTGAGACTTCTTGGAAAACCACAATCCCGTATAGTAATCTAAAAGGCCTCTCTAGACAGAAGCACGGATCTCCAATCCCCTTCCCGTATGGTTTGTTAACCTTGTCCATGACAATCTCTTCAATGGAAGCCAAATTATCATTATATTTGTACATAAAGTGTTTAGCTGCACCAGAAAGACTCCAAATGGAGAGGTCTGAAGTGTCTGATATGCAGTATGCTCTACAATTCTCCTTCTGAGGGTTCTAGACACCCAATGTACTGCATAGCACATATGGTACAAGTATCCAAATAGACCACATGGGAAGTACTGCAGTTACTGAATGTAGGGTTGGGAAATGTTCACCTCGTAGTATAAGAAACAAATGCCTTTGTTTTTAAAATGTATTTGCACACACTATATCTAGTACCCACATTTGTAAGAACCCATTGTAGACAACCACGTCCTATTATCATGTTGTCTTAAATATAAAGAAGGGGAAACTACGATTGCAATGGTCTATGACTTCCTTGCCACAAAGTGACATCCTCTATGCAGAATCTTGATAAGAATGGTTAAGAATAGAGATGAGCGAGCCGAGCACCAAAATGCTCGGGTGCTCGTTACTTGGGAGGAAATTATCGCGATGCTCGAGGGTTCGTTTCGAGTAACGAACCCCATTGAAGTCAATGGGCGACCCGAGCATTTTTGTATATCGCCGATGCTCGCTAAGGTTTTCATTTGTGAAAATCTGGGCAATTCAAGAAAGTGATGGGAACAACACAGCAACGGATAGGGCAGGCGAGGGGCTACATGTTGGGCTGCATCTCAAGTTCCCAGGTCCCACTATTAAGCCACAATAGCGGCAAGAGTGGGCCACCGCCTCCCAACAACTTTTACTTCTGAAAAGCCCTCATTAGCAATGCATACCTTAGCTAAGCACCACACTACCTCCAACAAAGCACAATCACTGCCTGCATGACACTCCGCTGCCACTTCTCCTGGGTTACATGCTGCCCAACCCCCTCCCCCCCCCCCCCCACACGACGCAGTGTCCACAGCGCACACCAAAGTGTCCCTGCGCAGCCTTCAGCTGCACTCATGCCACACCACCCTCATGTCTATTTATAAGTGCGTCTGTCATGAGGAGGAACTGCAGGCACACACTGCAGAGGGTTGGCACGGCTAGGCAGCGACCCTCTTTAAAAGGGGCGGGGCGATAGCCCACAATGCTGTACAGAAGCAATGAGAAATATAATCCTGTGCCACCGCCATCAGGAGCTGCACACGTGGGCATAGCAATGGGGAACCTATGTGCCACACACTATTCATTGTGTCAAGGTGTCTGCATGCCCCAGTCAGACCGCGGTTTTTTATAAATAGTCACAGGCAGGTACAACTCCGCAATGGGAATTGCGTGTGCACCCACAGCATGGGTGGCTCCCTGGAACCCACCGGCGGTACATAAATATATCCCATTGCAGTGCCCAACACAGCTGATGTAACGTCTGCTTTAATGCAGGTGGGCAAAAAATTACTAGGATTACACTGTAGGCGAGGGCCCAAAAAAATTGGCGTACCAACAGTACTAATGTACGTCAGAAAAATTGCCCATGCCCAACCAAGAGGGCAGGTGAAACCCATTAATCGCTTTGGTTAATGTGGCTTAATTTGTAACTAGGCCTGGAGGCAGCCCAGTTAAAATAAAAATTGGTTCAGGTGAAAGTTTCAACTCTTTAATGAGCATTGAAACGTATAAAAATTGCTTACAAAAATTATATGACTGAGCCTTGTGGGCCTAAGAAAAATTGCCCGTTCGGCGTGATTACGTCAGGTTTCAGGAGGAGGAGCAGGAGGAGGACGATGAATATTATACACAGATTGATGAAGCTAAAAGGTCCCCGTTTTTGATGGTGATAGAGAACAATGCTTCCATCTGCAGGTGCAGCCTACGTATCGTTTAGGTATCGCTGCTGTCCGCTGGTGGAGAAGAGAAGTCTGGGGAAATGCAGGCTTTGTTCATCTTGATGAGTGTAAGCCTGTCGGCACTGTCGGTTGACAGGCGGGTACGCTTATCTGTGATGATTCCCCCAGCCGCACTAAACACCCTCTCTGACAAGACGCTAGCCGCAGGACAAGCAAGCACCTCCAGGGCATACAGCGCGAGTTCAGGCCACGTGTCCAGCTTCGACACCCAGTAGTTGTAGGGGGCAGAGGCGTCACGGAGGACGGTCGTGCGATCGGCTACGTACTCCCTCACCATCCTTTTACAGTGCTCCCGCCGACTCAGCCTTGACTGGGGAGCGGCGACACAGTCTTGCTGGGGAGCCAGAACGCTGTCAAAGGCCTTAGAGAGTGTTCCCCTGCCTGTGCTGTACATGCTGCCTGATCTCTGCGCCTCCCCTGCTCCCTCGCCCTCTGAACTGTGGCTTCGGCCACTAGCGCTGTCGGATGGGAATTTTACCATCAGTTTGTCCGCCAGGGTCCTGTGGTATAGCATCACTCTTGAACCCCTTTCCTCTTCGGGTATGAGAGTGGAAAGGTTCTCCTTATACCGTGGGTCGAGCAGTGTGTACACCCAGTAATCCGTAGTGGCCAGAATGCGTGTAACGCGAGGGTCATGAGAAAGGCATCCTAACATGAAGTCAACCATGTGTGCCAGGGTACCTGTACGCAACACATGGCTGTCCTCACTAGGAAGATCATTTTCAGGATCCTCCTCCTCCTCCTCCTCCTCCTCAGGCCATACACGCTGAAAGGATGACAGGCAAGCAGCATGTGTACCCTCAGCAGTGGGCCAAGCTGTCTCTTCCCCCTCCTCCTCATTCTCCTCCCCCTCCTCCTCCTCCTCCTCCTCAACGCGCTGAGATATAGACAGGAGGGTGCTCTGACTATCCAGCGACATACTGTCTTCCCCCGCCTCTGTTTCCGAGCGCAAAGCGTCTGCCTTTATGCTTTGCAGGGAACTTCTCAAGAGGCATAGCAGAGGAATGGTGATGCTAATGATTGCAGCATCGCCGCTCACCATCTGGGTAGACTCCTCAAAGTTTCCAAGGACCTGGCAGATGTCTGCCAACCAGGCCCACTCTTCTGTAAAGAATTGAGGAGGCTGACTCCCACTGCGCCGCCCATGTTGGAGTTGGTATTCCACTATAGCTCTACGATGCTCATAGAGCCTGGCCAACATGTGGAGCGTAGAGTTCCACCGTGTGGGCACGTCGCACAGCAGTCGGTGCACTGGCAGATGAAACCGATGTTGCAGGGTGCGCAGGGTGGCAGCGTCCGTGTGGGACTTGCGGAAATGTGCGCAGAGCCGGCGCACTTTTCCGAGCAGATCTGTCAAGCGTGGGTAGCTTTTCAGAAAGCGCTGAACCACCAAATTAAAGACGTGGGCCAGGCATGGCACGTGCGTGAGGCTGCCGAGCTGCAGAGCCGCCACCAGGTTACGGCCGTTGTCACACACAACCATGCCCGGTTGGAGGCTCAGCGGCGCAAGGCAGCGGTCGGTCTGCTCTGTCAGACCCTGTAGCAGTTCCGCGTCCTCGCTCGCGTCCACGTCCTCTAGGCCTACCCCTACCCCTCAGCATGGTGTATTACCAGTAGTGCAGAAACAGAACGCTGTGTGCCTCTTATCTCCTAAGCTGAGTAGTTTCAGCACGGCCTGCTGACTCTTGCCCACCGCTGTGCTGCCACGCCGCGCGACACCGACTGCTGCCGACGTGCTGCTGCTGACACATCTTGATTGCGAGACAGAGGTTGCGGAGGAGGAGGGTGGTTTAGTGGAGGAAGCATACACCGCCGCAGATACCACCACCGAGCTGGGGCCCGCAATTCTGGGGGTGGGTAGGACGTGAGCGGTCCCAGGCTCTGACTCTGTCCCAGCCTCCACTAAATTCACCCAATGTGCCGTCAGGGAGATATAGTGGCCCTGCCCGCCTGTGCTTGTCCACGTGTCTGTTGTTAAGTGGACCTTGGCAGTAACCGCGTTGGTGAGGGCGCGTACAATGTTGCGGGAGACGTGGTCGTGCAGGGCTGGGACGGCACATCGGGAAAAGTAGTGGCGACTGGGAACTGAGTAGCGCGGGGCCGCCGCTGCCATCATACTTTTGAAAGCCTCCGTTTCCACAACCCTATACGGCAGCATCTCCCGGCTGATAAATTTGGCTATGTGCACGTTTAACGCTTGAGCGTGCGGGTGTGTGGCGGCGTACTTGCGCTTGCGCTCCAACACTTGCGCTAGCGATGGCTGGACGGTGCGCTGACAGACATTGATGGATGGGGCCGAGGACAGCGGAGGTGAGGGTGTGGGTGCAGGCCAGGAGACGGTAGTGCCTGTGTCCTCAGAGGGGGGTTGGATCTCAGTGGCAGGTTGGGGCACAGGGGGAGAGGCAGCGGTGCAAACCGGAGGCGGTGAACGGCCTTCGTCCCATCTTGTGGGGTGCTTGGCCATCATATGTCTGCGCATGCTGGTGGTGGTGAGGCTGGTGGTGGTGGCTCCCCGGCTGATCTTGGCGCGACACAG
Source organism: Eleutherodactylus coqui (assembly GCF_035609145.1). Classification (NCBI taxonomy): domain Eukaryota; kingdom Metazoa; phylum Chordata; class Amphibia; order Anura; family Eleutherodactylidae; genus Eleutherodactylus; species Eleutherodactylus coqui. Next base: position 231,426,707 of record NC_089841.1, read on the forward strand.
GTTGCACACCACTGTTCGTCGGTCGTCTGCACTCTCAGTGAAAAACTGCCAGACCTTTGAGCACCTCGGCCTCTGCAGGGTGGCATGGCGCGAGGGGGCGCTTTGGGAAACAGTTGGTGGATTATTCGGTCTGGCCCTGCCTCTACCCCTGGACACCGCACTGCCTCTTGCAACCTGCCCTGCTGCTGCCCTTGCCTCCCCCTCTGAAGACCTGTCCTCAGTAGGTGTAGCAAACCAGGTGGGGTCAGTCACCTCATCGTCCTGCTGTTCTTCCTCCGAATCCTCTGTGCGCTCCTCCCTCGGACTTACTGCCCTTACTACTACCTCACTGATAGACAACTGTGTCTCATCGTCATCGCCTCCTCACCCACTGACAGGTCTTGAGACAGTTGCCGGAAGTCCCCAGCCTCATCCCCCGGACCCCGGGAACTTTCAGAAGGTTGGGCATCGGTCACGACAAACTCCTCCAGTGGGAGAGGATTTGGAACCCTTGCTGCCCATTCTGGGCAGGGGCCCAGGAACAGTTCCTGGGAGTCTGCCTGCTCCTCAGAATGTGTCATTGTAATGGAGTGAGGAGGCTGGGAGGAAGGAGGAGCAGCAGCCAGAGAATTCAGAGTTGCAGCAATGGACGGCGCAGAACTCTGGGTGTTCGATAGATTGCTGGATGCACTTTCTGCCATCCACGACAGGACCTGCTCACACTGCTCATTTTCTAATAAAGGTCTACCGCGTGGACCCATTAATTGTGAGATGAATGTGGGGACGCCAGAAACGTGCCTCTCTCCTAATCTCGCAGCAGTCGGCTGCGATACACCTGGATCAGGAGCTCGGCCTGTGCCCACACCCTGACTTGGGCCTCCGCGTCCTCGCCCGCGTCCACGTCCTCTAGGCCTACCCCTACCCCTCAGCATGGTGTATTACCAGTAGTGCAGAAACAGAACGCTGTAATTAAATGTGCCGCTTATTGGCCTGTGGTTGGAGGCTGACTTCGCTTACGAAACGCACAGCAGAGCCAGCAAAATAATTTTGCGCAAGCCTGCTGTAACACTTAGCTGGCTGCGTATGAATTAGGAGGACAACTACCCCCAGCACAGACCCAGTACACTGAGGACAGTCACAGGCAGCCCAAATAGATTTTTTTTCCGAAATGTTTTTGGAAAGGCCCACTGCCTATATTCAATAAATATGTCTTCTGTCCCTGCCTCACCACTACTGGCCCTGGAGTATGTAAAATAACTGCAGACTGTTGCTCTGTGGACTGGAATACAGCGGTGATGTAACAGCCAACACAGAGCCAGGAAATAATTTTGCGCAAGCCTGCTGTAACACTTAGCTGGCTGCGTATGAATTAGGAGGACAACTACCCCCAGCACAGACCCAGTACACTGAGGACAGTCACAGGCAGCCCAAATAGATTTTTTTTCCCAAATGTTTTTGGAAAGGCCCACTGCCTATACAGATAGTCCCCGACTTGCGAACATTCGACTTACGAATTTCTCTAGATACGAACTATCTGTCCTGCACAGTATGATGTAATGCTATGGCATTACATCATACTGTGCAGGGACCGGACAAGCTTCTATCAAGCCTGATAGAAGCCTGTCCGGTCACATCGCGGTTGCTGGGCAGCCGGGGGCCTTCTGAAAGGCCCTAGGGCTGTCTATGCAGAGCGCCTTTCAAGCCGTGCGCTTGATAGGCACTCTGCATAGGCAGCCCTGGGGCCTTTCAGGAGGTCCCCGGCTGCCTAGCAACCGCACAGCGTCCCGCGATCTCATCTTGGGACGCTGTACGGGCCCCCTGAACGTCGGGTGCAGGCTGTTCTTACAGCGGGCACCCGGCGGCAGCAGTTCCGACGAGCCACGCCGCTTGTCAGAACTGTTAACACTCTAAATGCCGCTGTCAGAGCGGTATTAAAGGGTTAACAGTTCCGACAAGCGGCGCGGCTCGTCGGAACTGCTGCCGCCGGGTGCCCGCTGTAAGAAACAGCCTGCACCCGACGTTGTATGGAGCGGGATCCACCCGCGATCCCCTCCATACAACCATTTGTTCGACTTGCGAACAAAACGGACTTGCGAACGGGCTCCCGGAACGGAACCTGTTCGCAAGTCGGGGACTAACTGTATTCAATAAATATGTCTTCTGTCCCTGCCTCACCACCACTACTGGCCCTGGACTATGTATAATTACTGCAGGGCGCAATGCTCTGCACGGCCGATATACAAAAAAAAAAAAATGTGCAACACTGCAAAAAGCAGCCTCCACACTACTGCACACGGTTAGATGTGGCCCTAAGAAGGACCGTTGGGGTTCTTGAAGCCTAAAATACTCCTAACGCTCTCCCTATAGCAGCTCCGGCACCAGCAGCACTGTCCCTGATCTCTGTCAGAATAAATCTGTGGCGAGCCGCGGGAGGGGCCGATTTATATACTCGGGTGACACCTGATCTCCCCAGCCACTCACTGCAGGGGGGTGGTATAGGGCTTGAACGTCGCAGGGGGAAGTTGTAATGCCTTCCCTGTCTTTCAATTGGCCAGAAAAGCGCGCTAACGTCTCAGAGATGAAAGTGAAAGTAACTCGAACATCGCATGATACTCGTCACGAGTAACGAGCATCTCGAACACGCTAATACTCGAACGAGTATCAAGCTCGGACAAGTACGCTCGCTCATCTCTAGTTAAGAACCTTGGAAAAGAATAAACATGTAAAGTGAACTTTATCAAAAAGATAGAAAACCACACTGTATGACTTGGGATGTAGCAATTATATCATTGTATGGTCACTGGACAAGAGAGGGTCGATTATGGTATTAGTCAGTGATTTATGGGATTCTGCAACCTATTGCTCAAGCTACTCCAGCTCTCCTTAGACCAGGTTCACACGAGCGTGCATTTTGACGTATTCGTGTTGTGCTAAAACTAAATGCACTACACAGATGTGCAAAATACGTGTGAACGAAGCTCCATGCCCAGTACTTTCAATGGGGGCTAGTGCTACAGCCGCCAGCTCCGTTGAAAGCAATGGGCTGCTGACACCAATCGCAGTGATTTCCAGGGAAGGGCTTAAAATATAAGCCCTTCGCTGAGAATCATCCCTAGCTTGTGTAAAAGAATTAAAAATATATATATACTCACCTCTCTGGTGCTGTTGGGGCTCAGCGCGTCTAGCCGCTTGGCTCCCTGGCAGTATACTGAAGCTCTTTCAGCATGTGAGGATTTAAAATCCCCGCATGCTAAAAGGGCTGTGTCTGAATGGCTGAGCGCTGCCTGTGATTGGCTGAGCGCTGTGACCAATCACACGCAGTGCTCAGCTGTCATTCATTTAATAGCTGAGTGCTCAGCCAATCAGATACAGCCCTTTTAGGAGGCAGGGATTTTAAATCCCCGTATTCAAAGAGCTTCAGTACAATGCCAGCAAGCCAAGTGGCAAAAGGCTGAGCCTCGACAGTGTTGGAGAGGTGAGTATATATATATATATATATATATATATATATATATATATATGCACAAGCTAGGGATGATTTTCAGTTGAAGGGCTTATATTTCAAGCCCTTCCCTGAAAATCACTGCGGAGGTTGCTGGCAGCCGATTGCTTTCAATGGTACTGGCTGCAGCGCCGACCTATTGAAAGCAATGGCATGGCATTGCGGTTCTTTGCCACAGCTGTCATAGAGTAGGGACCCGCGAGACAATGGGGACCCTTGAAGTTTAGGCTCGCAGGCTTAAGTGACTTGGCCAATCCATTAACTAATACCCCATACTTTTATAGCAATTCCATCTGTTATGTGTGCAGGTATGCAAGATGAGTGTTTTGGTCGTTTGTCAGTCCTTATGTTATGTCTGTCAGTGAGTCCAGTTCCCAGTATGCAGTCCCTTTGGTGCTTCAGCCAGCACATCCTTTTTGAACGTGATATCACTCCGGCGTCGTGCTGTGGCGAGGTGCACCCAGTGGGTGTAACAGCTTTGTGTGCAAAGCATCCCTGAAATATTGATGAACTGAAAGACATTTGTAGGGAGGATTGGTCAAAAATTCTTCCTCAATATTTTGCAAATCTCATTTGCAGCAAGGAAATGTTTGTTGGAGGTGATTGCTGCTAAAAGGGGCTAGTGGTTATTAAATTCAAGGGTTCGCTTATTTTTTCTCACTGAACTGTGGATATTTATACAATAAAAGTCATGAAAGCTGCAACTGTTGGGGTGCATTAGTTTAGATTGTTATCTAAGTCACAATTATAGACAAACACAATCAGATTACATTTTATTAGTAATCAATGTGAAAATCTAGGTAATTCCAAATGGTTCACTTACTTTTTCTTGCAACTGTAATTATTTGGGTAAATCTGCCCAGCAGACATTGAATTTTAACTTCCTGGCACATGTTAGGGTACGTTATCCATATCACTACTTTATCCTGGAAATTAAATTTCACTGCTTAGCATATGGTTTTATCTATCCTTTTTCTTCACTGCATGGTTGAATGAACGTACAGAACTGATATTAGAAACAGAAATACAATAAAGTAACAAGGCCCATCTGTTATAAGATGAAAATTAGCATAGAAGAAATTGGGACTGGGTACGCCTTCAGAGAATGATGTCCTCAACTCAAAATGTACAGAACAGAGCTAAGAAAATACTGCTCATCAGTGATATTGCCCATCAGTGATACTGCCCATCAGTGATACTGCCCATCAGAGATACTGCCCATCAGTAATACTGCCAACCCATACGTTGGTCACTCACTACTATATAACAGCTTGTTAATAAACACAAAGCAAAACATATATTGTGTCAGGCAGCAGAGATGAAGTTGTTGATGATGATTTCCTTAAATTCCGATTTATGAAAATGGTGAGATAAAGAGCTGTGAAAATGTATTTGACGGCTTCCGGATATTTAGTATTTTACATATTTGCTACACTGGTTTGTATTCTTTACTGCATAAGTTGTCAGCATCTCTGATAAGCAGAGAAGACATTGGAGCTTCAGCCGCAGCCAACTCATAGAAGCTAAAGGGAAGATAATGGGTGCATCTACATCCAAACTTCAGATCCGGGATGTGTTATGTGTAGTGAAAAAGTATACAAGCATTTTAGGCTGGACTCACACAAACAGATGTGAATTGCAGATTCCGCGATCGCCATCCAGGCATTGAAAGGCCTGGACTTTTGCCGGTTCTCTCACACATGCTGGTAGGAATTGCAGATTGTGCAAGCAGAAGAAAAATCGCAGCATGCTCTATTTTACCGCAGATTCTGCGCAAATGAGCTACATTGATCTCTATGGATGCGTTCCATCTGCAGTGCATACACAATTACATTATGTATGAACGCAGATTCTTACGCAAGTTGCTAGGAGACCGGATAACAAATGGTATAAAGCAAGCAGGAATTTGTGGGCAGACAATGCAGGACGGAGTTTGGGGAGCAACACCGTCATTCAGACTGCTGTCTGCAACCTCCGCTTATTCTTTTTGGCTCTTCCTCCACAAGAATAAGTGTTCGTTATTATATAATGGTTTATACTACTTCCAAAAAAAGTAGTATAAAACCAGCCTAGCCTAGAAAGCAGCTTCCATTTCTGAAAGCATGGTTCTCAGAACAGCTCACTGTCGCCTGAATGATAGAAAGGTGTTTCCAGGGGGCTGGGCTGCTTTTTGAAGTCATTCCTTACTTGATTTCATTCTTCTGCACGGATGTACCTTTAAGGATAGCGTATCATACCTTGACCATACGCAATTCATTTTCACGATCATTCGCAGGTCTTCCGCTGTGGATATCCACAAGCGGAATCTGACCCGTCCGTGTGAGCCCGGCCACATTGTGTTAGAGGAAGAGCAAGAGAATGAATGCACTGAAAGAGAAAGAACTAAAGGGCGATAAAGAGCATGCTGTACTCATAACCGGTACTGTGCCCCTCTTATTAAGCAGTTGCAGGAACACAAATTATCAGCATATACATGTAATTTATGAAATGCTTTCCATCTGTGCCCGGGATCTTGGACTTTGTTTAGTATTCAATATAACATTTGTTTTGACTGGACAAGCACAATTATTTATGGGGCTGTATTCTTTAAGTTGTCTTTGTATGATTTATATCCCAAGGAGTATTGCCAAGTTAGCATACGTAGTAATTCAAAGAGTGATGTGAAACACTGAATACAAGTGTTGGGAATGATTCATCTTATATTAATACCAGATTTTATGTGTTCCTGTTGCCATACAGACAGATTAAAAGCTTCTAAAAATGCAAATGTGTATTTTAGCAGCATCCACCGTATGCGTACCCCAACAACATGCAGCGGACCATGTGAATAACATGGAAAAACGTGTTTGATTGGCGAGCACCATGACGAGAAGGCTGGGCACACAGTAAAACGCCGTACGTTATGGCAGAGGAACTTTTTGAGTAGTTTTTTATTTAATTACTTTCAAGACTTTAAGGAACATTTGCAATCGAGTGATTAATAGCGTAGTGCACGACACTAAGGGCTCACACCTAGTGGCGATACGACTTCCCTGCGATGCTAGAGTGAGTGAAAACGCATGATAGTGAAACCAATGATTTTTAATACTTTCATTCTCATTAGTGATGTTTTCACTGTAACCTCACATCGTAAAGAAGAATGTGCGATATCGCCCATTGTTTTCAATAGGGCCAGCAGTAGCGCCAGCCCCATCGAAAACATAGGGAGTACATTGTGCTCCCCTGATATAGCTGTGACAGCTATGGCAGGGGATTCCTTCATCCCCGCGGGGACCACAGGGATGAAGGAATGCCCTGTCACAGCTGTGGCACAGTTCCACGATGCTATCCCATTGCATTCAATGGGGTCGGCACTGCTGCAGACCCATTGAAAACAATGCAATGAAGGCCACCACCGCGGTGATGATTTTCGGGGAGGGGCTTGAAATATAAGCCCTTTCGTGTAAATCATGGCTCGCTGTAAAAAAAAGTTAAAAAAAAAAAATTAACTTACCTAAAAGAGCCGTCCGACTCTTCTCTCCGGCCCCGGCAGTCATCTTCTGTCTTCTAGTGGCTGGGGATTGAAAAATCACCGCCTTAAGAAAGTGCTACCACTGATTGGCTGGCGCTGTGGCCAATCACAGACAGCACTCAGATGTCATTCAATGACAACTGACATGAGTCCGCTATGCGGTGGAAGGCTCCATGATTTAAGAGGTAAGTAACAATAAATACTTAATAGCCGTATGGCTCTAGGCAAACCACATGCCCATTAACCATCAGTAACCATTTACATAATTGACAAGCCGCAGCTTGCTGGAGCCTTTTACCACATAGCGGACGCATCACAGCTTCATGGCGAATGCTTCATGGGAATGTACCCTAAATCATCATCATTATCCAGCAGCCCCCACACTGCCCCCTGAACACTTTTAATTAATCAGTTACCCAGCTCTCACTTTTTTCCTACCCCCTATCCATTTCTTACAGCCCTCTTCATGTTCCTTTATGCACTCCACACTTCTAATCTAATATTTCATTAGCCAACGGATGAATGACGAACGAGAATTGTTCACTTTTCGTTCATCGTTCACTTTCTGCAGCACTACAAATCATCGTTGGCTCATTCACCTGTCATTCCGTTGACAGACTTCTCATTCAGTCTTTCACATAGGGAACGTGAACACTGAACGAGAAGTGAATGATTCTCATTAAAAGAGTCTACAATGAATCTGCTTGCCTAAACAGGCTGCACGAGCGCGGAGAAGTTGGTGATGGCTTCACCAACTTATTCACTCATGCAAACAAGAATTGTGCAATGTAAAAGAACCCTTAGGGATCAGTCAGACAAGTGTGTTTTTTCACGGATGTATAGGTCAGTGAAAGCAAAACGTAAAACGCATGTATAAAAAAACGCGTGACCGAAGCGTTTTTATTTGCACTTGTTGTGCGGTCACACACTCCTAAAATTCACACATATAGTGCGGCCCTATTAAAAAAAAAGGGAGAGGATCGCTATCCCCAGCTGTGGCTGTAACAGCTGCAGCAGGGGATTCCTTTGATGTGAAACCCCTAGATGCTGTCACATCCAGGAGTTTCACCTTGTTGGCAATGGGGCCGGCAGCCCCATTGAGAACATAGGGAGAAGATGTGCTTCTCTGCCGGCAGGGGATTTCTTCATCCCTGTCGGGAGCCCCTTCATCACTGAACATGTGACAGCCTGGCTGTGATTGGTCAAAGTGCTTAGCCAATCAGAGGCAGCACTTCCAGGAGGCAGGGATTTTTCAGTCCCTGACCAGAAGAAAATGAAGAAGACCAGTGCCGTGGACTCAACAGAAGATGCCCCGGAGCCGGACACCGCTCCTAGGTGATGTACTATTATTTTTTATTTCCAGCATCTAGGGCTTATTTAAGGGCTTCAACAGTAGAATTTCCTAATGTCACAGTAGAATTTCCTACTATCAAAGTTGCATCAATTCACACGGAAACCGTGTTTTTGTGCGAATCGAAAAACGCTGTGCTACTTTTTGCAGGTGCGAATTTTATTCAGTTTTTAAAAACGGACATGTGAAAGCATTGGTTCCAACAGAGCCAGGTTATTTAGCATCTATAGATGCGGGAAAAAAACGATCGTCTGACTGAGCCCCGACACTTATGTACATTTCTTTCGGCTTATTGGTCCAGGTGTCAGCAATCAAGCATATGGACATGTGGACATAATTCAATGTTTACCCAGAAATATTTCCAGTTTGCATTGTATAATTGTGTTTGCTTGCTATTTTATAACATCGCTCTATAAGATGTCAGATCAAAAATATACAAAACTTCCAAAAATTGGCATATTCCAAAGTTATTTTTAATTTCCTTCTGAGACTAAGATTAGTTTAAGAATTAATAAAATGATTTTCACGTGAATGGTGTACATTTTAGTCTAAGTAAAATAAGCAATCGAAAAACGTGGCTTTCACTGGCCAGAAATCGGGTATTTTTTTTACCAAAACAGTATGAGAAAATTTCTGGTTATTGTTTCAAACCCAATGGCTTCAGAAAGCATAGAGTAAATACAAGTGACACACGAGCTAGGAATGTGAAATACATTAACAACAACAGTACAGTAAAGAATTCACATTTGATGGTATAACTAAAATTTCCATATTTAAAGTACATTAATAAGTACCTAAGTGGGTTTTCGAATAATATCCTCATGTTTGCTTTCTACCTTGTGCAAATGTAATTCTAGTCCAGAGACAGTAAAACATTATTGCCCCTCAAACCAGTAAACCATTAAAAGTAAGTGAATACAAATGGAAATGAATTCTCTTTTGCAGCTAGATTTTCACATTTGCGTTAACTTTTCAATGTAGCTCATTCGAAGAACAGGGGGGCAGCCAATACAGGTGAGGGGGAAGGAAAAGTATAATAACTTTTACTTACTAGTAATTTTTTTTTATATCATGGGGGAAAGTCTCTCTGAATAGAACATTTTGTTACCTCTAAGGCCCGCTTCACCCCGGAGTGCATTAACCCTTTCCAATCCAGTTTGTATTCTGGTTTTCCTAGGGGGCTTACTCTTTTTCTGTCATTATACAATGGCGCTATATGCTGGCTAAAGCCAGTACTGCATGAGGTGATACGTTGGATAGGCTCCGACAGCAGAGAGGCTGGCAATATACAGTAATAGAACCCTGATGGACGTCTTCCAACATCAGAGCTGTACAGCCTTAAATCATAATGTCTTAAGACATCAGGCAGTGGATTGGAAAGGGTTAAAACACAGAATTATGAAACCCATTTATTTTCAATGGTTTCCCTCACATTTGCGATGTTTTCACTCATGTGATTTTGCATTAAAAAAAAATCGCGGCATGCTCTATCTTTCTGCATTTTGCTCTTTTTATCGCCTATGTTCCCTATGGAGCCTCTTCGTTTAATCGCATCACAGCGCACAAATTTGCGACTTTCATGCGATGCATTTTTAACATTATTAAGTCCTATTGTCTTTCTCGCAAAAAAATCTGCAGCGATGTTTTTGCGAAAAAAGGCATCGCTGATGCTCAGGCATCTCATGAGCAAAATTGTGATATTGCCGTGATTTGCTTGCGCTGTTATGGCAATCGCCTGTGTGAAATCGGCCTAAGGCCTCGGTCACACGGGCGATTTTTCGCGCAATTTGCGCATGCGACCGGCAATTTTATAGAACCATTGATTTGCAATGGTATCGGACACATGGGCGCTTTTTATGCGCTCGTCCGATAAATTATAGAACAGAAATCACAGATCGTGCCTATTCCTTGTGTTCTGTATATGTGCTCAATGGGGCCGGCGGCAGCAGCGCCGACCCCATTGAGAACATATAGAAGACAAATCATTCTTCTCTGCCACAGCTGTAACAGCTGTGGCAGAGAAGAATGATGTTTACCCATGAATTCATGAATGGGTGAGTGAGAGCTTTTTAAATCCCCGACTGCTGAATACTACTCAAAGCAGTTCAGGGAACTGCCGGCCGGCCGCGGCTGAACTCCGGCTGCGGGGACAAGGTGAGTATATATATTTTTTTTACACATTTTTGGATGATTTTCAGGGAAGGGCTTATATTTTTAAGCCCTTCCCGAAAATTCATCCTGCGCTCGCTGGCAGCCCATTGCTTTCAATGGAGCCAGCTGTATTGAGGGCTCCATTGAATTCAATGGGCTGGACAGCGCTCCCGTGCTCCAGCCCGTTTCAAAGGAAACGCGGCTAGAAGCAGATTTTTCGGCGATTTTTCGGCCCCGGTCACGCGATTTGCGAATGCGCATCCGTCATGCGATCCGCAAATCGCAACAAAAAATGCCCGTCTGACCGAGGCCTAACTCAAGTAGCCTGTTTTTCTTCCTTTATTTCACACGACCGAAAAACTCATGTGCATTGCGAAACGCAGAAATTTCTCTCGAATATGGACCCCATTCTTTTGAATGGAGTCATATACATGAGCAATGCGGAAAAAGAAGTGTCATGTCCTATCTTACCGCGTTCCTGAGAATGCATCACCAATTGATTTTAATGCATCGCATGGCTTTCGCATATATGCATACGCTCGTGTGGATCTGGCGTTATTGCATAGCGTCTGCATGTATAAAGAGGCTGCTTGCCGTGTTTCAAGCTGCTGCACAGTTGTGTCTTTTCAGTATCACACAGGCAGGCGACTACTGCGGTAACACAATATAGGTGTTTACGGATTACCTTCTTGCGACGCGGCTCACACAATTACGATAAATACACACTAACACTGTTGTGTAAATAGTGACAATGACGCAAAGCAGTTCAAATCTTCTTTAATGTGTCACAAAGCATTCGTCGCGAATGAGAGAATTAGTATTGCCATTACAATTACCTTTAATTATGCTCCGATATCATCTATGTTGATATTTGTGGATGCATGACTCAAAATATTATTGAAAGCGTCACTAACGTTTCAAGCAACTTGTGATTACATGATAGCCTGTGTGATAATTAGCAAAACTGCTATGTATTTATTTACCTAAGCTTCCTTCACATGAGCAGATTGAGCACATTTTTGCGCATAGGCAATTGGCCAAGGAAACGACAACCATTAAAACCCATGGGTTTCAATGGATGCACTCACATTGCCCGAATGCACGAATTTTCGCCGCCAGCAAAAATACCAGACATGCTCCATTTTGGGCTACGTTTGCGTACCTGAGGCTCCATTGGAGTCTATAATGTGCACAAATGCGGCCTTGTCCCAAACAAAATTGGGCTATTCATGCCGCAACTTTGTGGCGTTAATCAATAACACCGGGGACTAATTAGTCTGGCCCACCTAGAATGTCCCACCCGTTCAAACATGGTGCGGGTATCTCCCATGCCGATATGAACAGAGTCAACATTGGGGCAATGATAAGGAAGGAGCGTGGATCTGCTCGCCAGAGGACAGGATCAGGCTCCATTCAGAGCACTATCATGCCCTCCTCTGGCGAGCGTAATTACGCCTACTCTCATGTAAAGGAGGCCTAAAATTATGGTTTTTTGCTGAAAAATCCCTCTATTGCTCCATTTGGACGGCATGATTTCTCATCTGTATGAGCGAACAAGCTGGTGACATGTAGATTCATCGTGTTTAAACGCAAAGACAAGTGAACAAGCCAACAAGTCCTGCAGAAAGGGGCAAAAAATGCCACACAAAAAAATGTGTAGGGAGTCTAGAGGGGTTTCCCTATTAAATGTAGTTATTACCTACCCTCACAATAGGTGATAAATGTGAGATATCTGGCAGTCTAATCACTTTGATCCTTGGTGATCATAAGAATGGTGCATTCCAAGTCACCGGTTAATGAATAGAACTTGTAATTATTAGGAAATTATAGTACTAGTGTTTCTGGTAGCGCAATGCGCCATGCATATGTGCTACATGCTACATCCATTATGATCCCCACACGTCACACACTCAGCTCTACTACATGCATCCTGACCCCACACATTTCACATACAGCCTACTGCATCTATCTTGATTCCCACACATCACACATACAACACATTACACACATAGCTCTGCTACATGGTACATCCATTATGATCCCCACACATCACACACACAGCTGTACTACATCCATCTTGATTCCCACACAAGAAAAACACAGCTTTGCTCCTCCCACAGCAGTAACATCACCACAGGTCCTTCAGCCCACCAAATCTCTGAGGTGACAGTAGGTCAGTGTCTTCTGTCAGGACCACTGAGTTGTGTCTGAGATAATAACGGCTTAGTTGTATTCTCATTTTGTGATTTTTGTCCTCCCCTTCCAAGAGCCCTAACTGTGTTGTTTTTTTTGTCTGTCTCTCTCTGTTTTTTTATATATGTTGTTGGACCTTCAATGACGTCACCAGGAGGGGGAGCGATGAGGTCACCAGAGGCAGAGGATGAGAAGCACTCACAGCTATACTCATTGACAAGTGGTCATTAGTAGTTTGATAGTGGTGCGCATGTGTGAACAAGTCTCATAGAAGTTAATGGGGTATTAGACACACATGCACACCCTTTCCCATTCGCTAATAGGTAATGAGGGACTTGGGTTACACCCTTGTAATCTTCACTGGGGGTCACACATTTATCAGTAAAGGCCTATTTACACGCAACAATTGACATTTGAATGAACGAGCGAATTAACGACTTCTTTTATTTCAAATGCTGAGCATTTACACATAAAGATAACCATTTCAAATTCTCTCCATTTCCCTCAATAGCTCAAGTAAACTCTGTATATGTTGTTTGCTCAGGTGGGTGCGTGTTTATGCGAGGAATCTCTAGCTGGGAGGTTTTTAATTAGTGCGAAGGAAAAGCCATTGTCTACTGCTGCATGAGTAAACAAGTAGTCATCGCGAACAATCACCCCTCCCCTCAAGTCTTTGAAAGACTGAACAAATGTCATTTAAACCAAACGAAAAGCGAATGAACTAATGACTATTTTTATGCAAGCTGGAACTCAGTGATAAATGGCCGAATAGTGTAAGATGGCTTAACATTTAAATATAAAGATTATCGCTCACTTTCGCTCATTGGAACAAATTTTGAGTGATAATGATTTCATGTAAATGGGCCTTTATTCTGTGGGTAGGTAAAAATGTTTTTAATGGGAAAATCAGTTTAATGGATTGACAGGGGTGTGAGTGGGAGGGAAATATTGGGGAGCCCACTCAGATCACCTTTCTGGCTTTTTAAGTTAGTTAGGATAGGTGATAAAGTCTGATTGGTTGGGGGTTTCACCGCTGAGAACAGGGATCCATGTCCCACTCTTCTAGACCCTGGAGGATCGCTGAGCTGACCCGCAGTGACCTCAGACTGCATAGAGCCGGTCCTGTGCGTAAGTGATAAGTCAGTCATGAGACATTCCCTTTAATGACCAGAACAATTTTCATACCTGCATGTATATTCTGTTCAAGCAACTATAACTTTTTATATTATTTATTTATATATATATATATATATATATATATATATATATATATATTATTTATGTTTTTTTTTAGTTTAACCAAATAACAGCTGGCTTTGTATTACATTAAAAATTAGAAATCTAACTATGGAAATCCCCCAAAAAGGAACATTTTTTAATCAGAAATTGTCTGACTTTTATATTGATATTTATCAAACTTTTACAATTTTTTTTTATGTTACGATTTTTTCAAAATGCCTCACCCAAAAGTTCAGAAAAGACCTTTTCAAGTTTTGATTGTTACAATGATTTCTATTTTTTTCAGTGCATAATTTCTCTTTTTGATTGGAGCTGCCATACTAACCCCACTTACAGGGAAAACCAGCCTGGATTAGTGACAACCAAAACACGCCTTATGCAATGTAGAAAAATACATGCATAATGGTTTTAGTGTTCTTCAACCCAAGTTCCAGAAAATTCACATCATGGAAAAAAGCAAATAAGAAACAAGAGAAAGGCGGAGATCCCAAGACAAGGGGAATCTAAGAGTAATTAAAGCCAGAAACTGCTGATAAGTACATCAGAACTTATTGCACCCTAGAGGCTACATACTGTAAGATACACAGCTTTGCTGCACGTGCAGCTCATGACGGCCAGGACTATACAATATATAAAATGCACACATACGCTGACAGAACAAAAATATTTGTTGGCAAATCTCTGTGCATTTAGTTGCCTAGAACACTGTTACCAAATAAATACTGGCTTTGTCTTCAAGACTGGCAGCTTTCTGCTAAGTGTAGTCGTTAAATGAAATTAAGATTCTTGTTCTAGCTACTAAATGTTCCATTTCTTGGCAGTATATGGAATCTATGCCATGAGAATGTACAAAAAACAGCAATATAACCCGAAGCTTCGGGGACCTAATGCAAATCTGTAATGAGGCCCCAACTAAAGGCCCATTTAGACACAACGATGATCGCTCAAACGTCAGTTTGACTGATAGTTTTGAGCGATCATTTTGCATAAACTCTTAAGTAGCTACTCAGCTACTTAAGAGTTTATTAGCGTGCAAATTAAGTCTTTCGCTGAATGCAGATAACAGTTGGAGGTCTGTTATCTGCGCTCAGCTGCTTTGTTCTTGACCGGGATAGCTGCTGAAAGAATACTATCAGTGCTATCCCGCTGAGAACTCAGCATGTGGTCCCGATAAGACACGACTGCTACCTTTGCATTCCCTATGGTTATACCCCTGGATTCTCTGTGGTTATTACAAGATACAAGCTTGCCATCCAGTTCGATGTGTAGTCTTCTCTAAAGTCTGCTACAAAGTATCTATGTTTCAAGCATCTCTTATGGCCGTCGGACTATACCTCCTCACAAGGAGCTCTGCTGCCATCTCATTATAGATGAGATTTCTTTATAAGAAAGTCACAACTTACAATATACTTAGTTCAGTGATTCTCTGCCATTCCCTCGCTGCCAATTCCCACCTGTACTTGATTATACTTGTTTATCATCTGTATGAGGTGAAGGAATATCTATGTGATGCAATCGCATTCAAGGTCTGAGGCTATGATGTTTCCAAATGCGTGGAGTGATTGGCAATGATTTGTTTTGAATGTTTCAATTAATTGTGAAAAAAACGTTTAACCCTTTACCAACCGCCCATACACCTTTTTGTTGCGTGAGTAAATGGCTTTGTTCTGATACATTCGTCTTTTTATGGTGCTGCATCCGAGACCTCAGCTGTCGTGTGACTCCAGACATTTAAAGCTTTACATACCATGGTCAATGCAACCACGACATGGAAAAGGCTGACAGAGGAAGAGGGGTCCCTCTGTCAATCACTGGACCTCCAGTATGGAAAAGAAGGGCTCACCAGTAGCACATCACCAAACCCAGATTGGGTAGGACTGGAGTAATGCAACAACCACCAAGGAACTCCAACCACCGTTCCCAAAATGTATCCCAAAGAAGAAGAGTGGCAGCATAAATGGGTGCAAAGATAGTAGACAACTTTATTCTTCCATGCCAAAGATTAAACAGCTGCATTTTGACCCTGTGGGTCTTCGTCAAACTTGACAAAGACCCACAAGGTCAAAATGTAGCTGTTTAATCTTTGGCATGGAAGAATAAAGTTGTCTACAAACATTGGACTTCTGTGACATGATCACGGGGTCCCAATGGATTCCGATGGCACCAGGAGGCTCAGAGATGGCTTCCAGATCTGCCATCTATGGTGGCCTCAAAGGACCATATAATACAGTGTAAGGCTGGTTTCGCATGAATGGATTTGAATTGTGCATTCCACAATTGCTGTCTGCGCATACGGTACGTGGTGATATGTGGTATAAAGAAAGCAGGAATTTGTGAGCAGACAATGTAGGACAGAGTCTGAGGATAAACGCACCCATCCAGACTGCTGTCTGCAGCCTCTGCTTATTCTTCTGGGCTCTTCCTCCTCAAGAATAAATATTTGCTTTTTTTAAAGTGGTTTATACTACTTCGAAAAAGAGGAGTACAAAACCAACCAAGCCAAGAGAGCAGTACCCCGTTCTGAAAGCGTGGCTCTCAGAACAGCTTTAACAATGACAGCACAAGGAAATGTTGCCTGCACGGTCGCCTGAGTGATAGAATGGTGTTTCTAGGGGAATGGTCAACTTTCTGATGTCATTCCTTGCTTGCGTTCATTCGGAAAACGACACCAATACACGACCATACATGATTCGCTTCGACGGTCATGCAAGGTCTTCCATTGCAGATCTCCGCTCCCAGAAACCTACTCATTAATGTGAGTCTAGCCTAATACTGAAGTATTGCAGTGTACTATAGAAGCAATCAAAGGTGATGACATTCAAGTCTCCTAGTGGGACAAAAATAAAATTTAAAGAAGTGAAAAAAATAGTGAATAATCTATAAAAAAAAAAAATAAAAACCTTACAACTCAATTTTCCCCACCTTAGTATGAAAAAGTTAGCAGATCCAGCCCAAAATACTGGAAGAAAAAGTGCTTTATGCGTGGAAACCAAATGGACCCCATTACAGTCAATGGAGTCTGTTCAGTGCTGTTTCCTTCTGTCATAAGGCGATCCATTCGGCCAGGAGATTCCCCTTTCTTGCATACCTGTGTGGAGCAGGAAAACAGAACCCCCACCGTAGATGTGAAAGCAGCTTTATTTAGCATTTTTTACTGTAGCTTTATCTAGCATAAAACACTATACAACTCTAACAACACTTTCCCCAAAACTAGTGAATTACGTGTGCTTTATTATCAAATGTCTGCTTCTTGGGCACAGATCTATTTTTCCAAATGAGAAACTACTTAAGAGGTTTATTTTTTTATTTTAGCCATCAGTTCTGCAAAGCGAGAGTTTGTTTAAATTCATTTAATGGAACGTTTTTGTCACAAGTCTGAATAAAACCAGACAGCAAACTCAGACTTGCTTTTCTTTTCTTACTAGAGTGATGCACTCATTCCGCGGTTCAGTGCTTTCATATTCTGCATATTCATGGAAATCTATTAAAACGATATTTAATTTACTACCACATAGATAATAAAACCTCGTACAATAATATTATAAATGTCATGTGAAGATTTATAATTCTGGGAAAACTTAAGTCGGATTGAGTTTTAAAGACTTAATATATCGTGTTTCCCCGAAAATAAGACAGTGTCTTATATTAATTTTTGTTCAAAAAGGTTTAACTTTTTCAAATGTATAGCTGCCTGGACACTATTTAAATTGACTTTTTTAATTAACTGTTAGCAGGGCTTAATTTTGGAGTAGGGCTTATATTTCAAGCATCCTCAAAAAGCCTGAAAAATCATTTTGCATCCTCAAGAATTCTGGAAGATCATGCTATGTCTTATTTTCGGGGTATGTCTTATTTTCAGGGAAACAGGGTAGGTCTACCGGGTTTGATTTATTGTGTTATGCCAAAAATGTACTAGAGATATGAGAATTGGGTCCACGCTTAACTAGAATTGATATTGTTTCTCAACTCATAGATCCTACCTATAGTAGTCTATAGTAACTGAACCGTAAAGGAGTTGTCCCATCTGGTCACTGAAGAGTTGTTGGAAATCGGTTAAAAACCACATCCCCAACCCTCTCCCTAGTATGACTAATAGTCAGCTTGCAACCATTCAGCATACAGAGAGATAGCAACAAGCAATCTCTGCTCAACATGCATTAACCCTTGTCCTGCATAGCAACAGGGTGACAGGTCTGACCCTGCATCATGGCCACCATGCCACGACACTGGCGCGACCAACAAGCTGCGACATATATGCTGGCTATTCATATTCTGTACATACTTACATAGTCAGCCTTTACTACAGCTCTCCATTCTTGTTCTTTTTTTTTCTGATGCATTTGTCTCTTTTTATACCAAGAATTGGGTAAAAAAGTCAAATGGAAATATATAATTCATAATATAAAATGGAGGACAAAAGAGGGAGGAGGCAACTTTGTATTAGTAAATAGCCTTTAGACATGCTTAGTGTCAACAAATCATCAATTCCGCACTTTACATAAAGAAGTTTGTTACTTAGCTGATGATAGAAGATGAAGAAAGACACGTTTATTGAGTTCAACCTTTCTTAGACGAGTCGATTTGATCCGAAGGAAGAAACAATGAAACCTCTATGGATATTGGAGCTAGTTTTGCCTCTCGGTAGATGGCTTTCAGTTGCAAGATAAATCTCTATACATTTAATACCGTTGGTAAAGGACAGACAAAGAAGGCATCTAGGCCAAGTGTAATAAAGCTTAAATATATTGTAGTGTACAAGATCAGAGTCAAGGAGTAGATGTGCATCCCCAAATATAGTTAATTTTTGTGACATAAAGTACGTAGAAGGGACGTCTATGAGGAAGACTGAAGGGACCCCTACCTTTAATGACCTCTGTCTCAGTCCTTCCATATTGGAATTCAAAGACAAAACACTCCTTTACCTTTTCCTGGGCCAAACGCCACATGCATATCTGAAGCTCACTAGGATCCAGTTCTTGGAATCTGTATACTCTATTGCATTTTCGGACTAAATTCTGAAAATATTGTATTGTGCTCTGCATCAAACTCACCTCTTTGTGGACAGTTTATGCAGCAATTACCATATTGAATAGTGCCACCACACTGCTGTCACAGTAAAGGAATCCCTGACACAGCTGTCATAGCAGTGGCAGAGAAGTGCAATCTTCTCCCTATGAGGACAAATTGAAACCCCTGGATGTGACAGCATGCAGGGGATTCACATCCAAGGAATCTCCTGCTGCAGCTGCCACAGCCACAGCAGGTGATAGCGATCCTCTCCCATTGCTTTCAATGGGGCCGCACTATTTATGTGCAAATTTTACTTCGGTCACACATTTTTTTCACATGCGTCCGACGTGTTTTTTTTAACCCTCCTATACGCGCATTAAAAGAGGTATAGGGGCGGGGCGTGGCCTGGAGAGAAGCCGAGACGGCCGTGTCTAGCTAGACTCCGCTCGGCACCATCTCACTCAGCGTCGGTTAAAGCATACCGGAGGGCTCGCTACCATCGTCACCGGCAAGGAGAAGCACTAGGGAACATGGCAGCGACGAGACGGAGGACTTCTAAAGCCCAGCCGAAGCGCCTGGAGGAGTTCTTTGTGCCGCGCGCTCCTCTCACTGTCATGTCGGCGGAGGAAGAGGATGCAGCGACGGCTGTCACTCCGGTAAGAGGATCCCCTGAGTCCCGGGAACTGCAGCCCCCAGGTGATCTGACAAACCCCAACACCAGAGAACAGCAGGGAGGACTGGGACAGAGGGAAAAACAAGTTAAAGGAGACTTTAAACAGAAGTCAGACCTCTCCACCGGTCGCAACATGAAAAACAAAATGGCGGCGACGCCATTACAGGGAGGTCAGACTTCCTCTGCCTCCAGCAGTCCCGCCAAACAGCGTCAGAAATTGTCAGAAGGTAGAGATGAGGAAAGTTTTGAAAATGCTCCCTCCCCGCCGGTATTAGATGGCGAAATAAATAATCTAGCGGCCACAGAAAGACCTGCCTCAGAATTATATATTAAAGAGGCTATCCTGGCCTTAAGGCACACGATCCAGACCGACTTAAAAAGTCTAACCCAGCATGTAGATTCCTCGGTGCTGGAAGTCAATAACAGAATTAGCAATACGGAACACAAAATGGAGGAGATGGTCAAATCGCATAACGCCCTTATTGATGCCCATTATGATCTTGAAGGCCTGGTTACTAAATTACAGAATAAAATAAATGACTTTGAGGACAGAAACCGGCGTAATAATGTGAAGATTAGAGGTGTTCCTGAAAATATCGCAAATTCTGACTTGATGGCTTATGTGGTCAGCATGGTCCAGAAAATCCTACCGAATATTCCTGAGCAGGAACTTAGGATTGATAGAGCGCACAGACTCCCACTGCCTAAATTTTTGAAGGAAAATAGTCCAAGAGACACTATCGTCCGTTTTCATTACTACAGCACAAAAGAGGCCCTCATGTTCTCCGCAAGGAAATTGGGGGTATTGCCAAGCCCGTATACAGATATCCGCTTGTTTATTGACTTGTCTCAAGCCACGATGGAAGCGAGGCGTAGTTTTGCAGGAGTGACTTTGGCCTTGAGAGAGGCGAAAATTCTGTATAGATGGGGTTTTCCCACTAAGATCATCGTGTCAAGAGACAATTCCTCTCACATCTTTCTGGATCCCACCTCAGCCAAAGCAGCTTTGAAAACATGGGGTATAAATGTGAGGGACCCTCCCTCCTCCAATTTTGATGGCCCGGACGGGAGAAAGCAAAGAAAAGAAGCCCGCATTAATTAATTAATTTCTCCCTTCCAAAGGAAATACAAAGGAACAGTATTCTCGGATTCCTTGCCAAACTGGTTCATCTTTTTTCTGGAGCCTGCCCGTTAAAAGTTACGCAGATTTGAGTGATGTTCCCACTCTCCCGCGAACTGTTGCTCCCCGAAATAAGTTTGCAAGTGATTGCTTGCCTAATTCTCTTAAGTATGCTCCACTGCGCTTTTCTGACCGCCGTCTGCATGCTAAGATGTTCTCTAACTGTTTCCTATGTTTTTGTCTCCTTTTGCTTACCTAGAAATGGTATTTCTAGTTTTGTTTACAGTTTTTTTTCAGGCATCTCTTATTACGGTGGTTAGCTCCGCACAGCTATTGATAGGAGAATGGCGCTGAAGGTGCTGGCTCTGAACGCCAATGGATTGAATTCCCCGACCAAAAGGAGGGAGGTGTGGAGAGAGGCGCTCCATCACAACGCTGACCTTGTATGTATCCAAGAAACACATTTAATTGCAACAGACTGTTCCCGTATGTCGCATAAGAAATTCCCCCAAACATTTTTTGCATGTGCACATAAGAAACACGCGGGGGTGATGATTGCGGTTAGAGACTCCACATCATTCACAATTGATACCCAAATGTGTGACCCTAGGGGACGTTATATAATACTAGTGGGTACTTTGAGGGGCTCACAAATTACATTAATAAATATATATGCCCCTAACACGAAACAGGTCCACTTTTTAAACAAATTGATGAAAAAAGTACACAAAATTGCTAAGGGCCCACTTGTTTTGTGCGGGGATTTTAATTCGGTACCTGAGAGCAGACTAGATTCCACCCAGAGTCACAAAAGAAGGGACCCCCCGTTGGGTCGCTGGATGCGTGAGAGGGCCCTGTTCGACACTTTCCGCTGCTTAAATGCATCGGCAAGGGAGTTCACTTTTTACTCTGCCCGCCACAGGACGTTCTCGCGCATCGATCTGTGCCTGGTGGATAAACAATTGATTACCTCTGTGTCGGAGGCGGCCATTGGTACGGCCACATGGTCGGACCATGCCCCTACAATTACGTCAATCCATATAGGCAACCCCTACAGAAGTGCAAAAATATGGAAAAATAATCTCTTTCTCATGAAAACCCCTGAATATAAAAAAGAAATTATTAAAAAAATAGAAGAGTTCTTTGACATGAACGATACCTCTGACGTAGACTCCAGCACTCTTTGGAACGCCCATAAAGCGTTCATAAGAGGGGTGTTTATACAGTTAAGCGCCAGGTATAAAAGACGGAAGCGCGACAAGACTGAGTCCCTGGTGAATAACATTCAATCCCTCGAAAAGGAATTACAATCTTTTCCCTCCGCTGCCACCCACAACAAATTACTCCATGCACGATTGGAACTCCGCAAAACCTTGCAAGGCGACTTCGAAAAAATGGTCTCCATAAATAAGGCTAACTTATACTCATCAATAAATAAACCAACAAAATTGATGTCCATTTTGACAAAAAAAAAGGTAGTCAAATCTAAAATTCCCTTTGTGTGGAACTCAAAAAGGAAAGACTTCAAGATTTCCCACCCGAAACAAATTGCTGATAGATTCAGCTCCTACTACAGCGAGTTATATAACCTAAAAGGAGATGTATCCACAATTCAACCACAAAAGGAGGTGATAGGGAAGTTCCTTAACGGGTTAAATCTTCCTAAAATCTCTACCTCTCAGAGAGCTGAATTAGAGAAAGAAATGTCCTTGGCAGAGGTCTTGGACACTATTTCAGTAATGAAGAATCAGAAAGCACCTGGCCCTGATGGTTTTTCTGCCGAATATTATAAATTATTTCAAGGCCTGCTGTCCCCACATCTAGTACGCCATTTTAATCTTGCTATGCAGAAAGGTTCATTTCCAGCAGAATCCCTCTTAGCTACTATTGTAGTATTACCTAAACATGGAAAGCCCCCCGATGACCCGGCCAACTTTAGGCCGATTTCACTGTTAAATGTGGACGTAAAGATATACTCTAAAACTTTGGCGAGGAGATTGTTGGAGATCCTCCCAGAGGTTATCCATCCCGACCAGGTTGGGTTCGTGAAGGGCAGGCAGGCTTCAGATGCAACGCGTAAAGTAATAAATCTCCTGCACTCTCTGAAATCCTCACGTCTCCCAGCGATCATGGTCGCCTTAGACGCTGAAAAGGCCTTTGACCGCGTCCACTGGGACTACGCATTCATGACCCTGGAAAAATTTGGCGTGGGTGAAGGATTGCAGAGAGCTGTTCGAGTCTTGTATTCTACGCCCTCTGCCAGGACTCTAGTAGATGGGACCCTGTCCGAGCCGTTTAAAATAACTAACGGCACGAGGCAGGGTTGCCCGTTGTCGCCCATATTGTATGTCATTTCGATCGAACCTCTGGCCGAAGCAATTAGAACATCATTAGAAATAAATGGGATCCCTCTAAATCTCCGCCAACACAAGGTCGGGTTGTTCGCGGATGATGTGATTCTAACCTTGACGAACCCTCTAGGCTCTCTAAGAGCAGTCCATCACATCTTGCGCGAATTTAGTCAAATCTCGCAATATAGACTTAATGTAGACAAGTCCATGATTATGGGGATAAATGTCTCTAAGGATTTGAAAGACTCTATAAAAAAGGAGTTCCCCTTTGAGTGGCGGGACAAAGATCTCCCATATTTGGGAATAAACCTGTCTCCCGACACAAACGACCTGGAGAAAACTAATTTTCCTCCATTATTGGCCTCCATACAGAAGGAACTGGACAGATTGGCAAAACTTAGTCTGTCATGGTACGGTAGAATCATGATATTTAAAATGTTACTCCTACCCAAGATATTATATATTTTTCGAGTCTTGCCAATTGACGTCTCTTTAAATACGTTATCTAAACTCCAAAGACAAATTTCACAGTTTATATGGGAGGGAAAGAAAGCCCGCCTGGCTTTACCCATATTGGCCATGCATCGGTCCAGGGGGGGAGCTGATATTCCAAACGTGGAAAAATACTATAAGGCCTCACTCTTGAACCAGTCCAGAGGTTGGCTCTTACAAATAGACAAGATGGGTTGGGCAGGCATAGAGAGCAACCTTGTAAGGCTTAGCTCGTGTAGACCACTGCTCTTGGCGGCGTCCTTAGAAGCCATGGCACATCGCTTGGACCCAATAAATAATCTGAAAATTCCCACGAAAAATCTTTCCCCTACTACCGTTGCTTCCCTGAGAGTTTGGAGGGAGTTGACTGAAAAGCTAGCCACTCACGATAAGTTGGAGCCTACACAGATCCCTTTGGAGACATTGGGTCTGTTCCTCCCAGACTTGGACCTGAGACATTGGAAGGCTGGAGGGGTGTTAAATGTGTCGGACCTAATGGTGGAGAATACATTGTGGCCCTTTGAGAAACTCATATCTAGGTATGACCTATGCCCACAAGACCTATATAGTTATAATAGAATTGCCCATTTTTTACATAAATCGCAAATCCATACAATTAGAATCCCTCACGAAGCCATAAAACGAATCTCTTCCAACGCGGTGTTGGAGAGATCTGAGACTAGACTCTTTTATGATTTACTAACAGGTAACAACACTTTATCCAAAAGAGTTCACATGCTTAATTGGGAAAAAGAACTGGAGAAGACCATCCCAATAGATAACTGGCATAACGCATTTAAATTAGCGGCGAAAGCTACTAAAGGGATGGGGATTTTGGAAGTACAGATTAAGGTCAACATGCGTTGGTACTACTCACCGGCATTAATCAATAACAGATTCCAAAAAGGGGATGGAGCGTGTTGGAGAAGGTGTGGAGGCAGAGGCACTCTTTCCCACATTTTCTGGTCGTGTCCTAAACTGAAGGTCTACTGGCATGAAATACTAAATTTAATAGACAAGACCTTACATAGTCGGGTCGGCAGAGGGGCGGAACAGATCCTTCTGTTGGTGGGCTTGGAAGATCTAACCCCCCCGCTCAGAAAACTGGTGGCACATGCCCTAATGACGGCAAAAGCCTTAATTGCGAAACACTGGCTGAAAATAGACCCTCCGTTATACCAGGAATTTGTAGATAGAATGGCGGAGCAAAAGGTATTTGAAAGATGGCTGGCGTTCAGGGAAAATAACACCCTGAAGTACGAGGAGATGTGGAGCGTGTGGAGAGAACCCATCTAACCAGTTATAAATGTTTATCTCATGATGCCTTTCTTTGTTTCTTGGTTATTTTGTTTTGCTGTGTTAGGTGTCCTCTGGCAAAGCGCAATATTTCTCTTCGTGTATTCGTACTATGAGTCGGCGAGACCAAGGTTTCGCAGATTCTCAGGAGACTCGTTTCCTAATTTTGTCCTTCTATGGTATTCGTTTTTCCTACTATAAAGAGGATGTGCTTGTTCCTCAAACAGAACGATGTATTAATGTTTACATATTGCCATGTGTTGATACCCTGTCTTACAAATGTTCTGATGGATGTTCATGTGATTTCTTTATTCCTCAATAAAAATCTAATAAACAAAAAAAAAAAAAAAAAAAAAAGAGGTATAGGGGCGAGGGACGAGAACATTATCCTTCCATTATATAAGGCACTTGTCAGGCCCCCTACATGGAATACAGTTCCGGTCACCGGTGCTCAGGAAAGATGTTACAGTGCTGGAGGGGGTTCAAAGAAGGGCAACTAAACTAATAAATGGAATAGGAGGACTGGAATACCCCGAGAGGCATCAAAGTTGGGATTATTTACTCTAGAAAAAAGACGGCTAAGGGGCGACCAAATAACTGTATAAATACATGAGGGGACAATACAAGGATCTCTACCAGGATCTGTTTATACCCAGGACTGCGACGGTAACAAGAGGGCATCCTCTACGATTAGAAGAAAGCAGGTTTCATCACCAACATAGAAGAGGGTTCTTTACTGTAAGAGCAGTTAGACTGTGGAACTCTCTGCCTGAGGAAGTGGTGATGGCAAAATCCATAGAGGAGTTTAAAAGGGAACTTGATGTTTTTCTAGAGTGGAAGGATATTACAGGATATAAATCTCAGGTTAATTGTCAATCCGGGTGTACAGGCAGGTAGGAACTATTAAGGGTTGATCCAGGGAACAGTCATTGCCATTAGGGAGTCGGGAAGGAATTTTTCCCCCAAAAGGGCTAATTGGCTGCTGCCTCTTGGGGTTTTTTGCCTTCCTCTGGATCAACAACACAGGAGGATAACAGGCTGAACTAGATGGACATTGTCTTCATTCGGCCTTACATACTATGTAAACATGCATGAAAAAAAACACTTATCTGACAAGCCCTCATAATGTAAAGCACATTAAAGCAAATGAGTTAACCCTAATCTTTTTTTATTAGTTAGTTAATAGACAGTCCATTACCATGTTTTTGGGATGCAGCTCCTTTTTCAGAGAGAGCTGGAAAGAGTGCTAGTAAAGCAGATGCATAGTAAAAGGTAGGAAGAACAATAATTTACAAAAATGAACAGACAAAAAGTAAAAACAATCAGGAACAATAATAATAAGTCAATACATATTGATGATATAATGGGAAAAATATACATATATATATATAATGAAATGTGATTAAATATAACATGAAATTATCATAATGATAAAAACAAAAGATAAGGAAAAACTAGCGGTTCCAGTAGTTTACAGACTGCTAATTTTTTACTTTATTTTTGTTTCTATCATTATGATAATTTCACGTTCTATTTTCTCCTTTTTCTGATTCAGCATATTAGGGCTGTGGGTCTGAATAGAAAGTCGGTGGTTAAGAAAAAGGTTCTTCCTTTCCCATTTTTACATTCTTCTTTAGTCTTACACAAATCTGGGATGTTCCAGACGGTGAGTAATTACACTGCTGTGTTTTGTTCTACTTAACACTTGGTTTATAGTTCACGCTACCTGTTGTAATTAGTCAGCTTGGAAGCTTCCAGTTTCTCTTGTTTAGTTTCACTCCTGCAGAACTTTGTAGAGGTTTGTCCTGTCACTTCATACTTATTCTTCAGAAGTAGAATGCTGTACGGCTCTCACACCCTTCTCTCTCACACCAAAATAAATGCACAGCTAAACTTAACATTTTTACATTATTTATACTGAAAACATAACATCTCAAAAAAACAGAAGGAGAACTAGAGCCTCATTAAAGGGCAAAAGTATGTGCTTCATAGATAGCGAACATATGGCGCAATTGCTGCTCCTATTCCACATAACAAGTTGTCCTCAGGGTCCGTTTACACCAAGTGATATACATCGTTTGAACAAGCGAACAATGTCAGATTTTGCTCATTCACTTTGGTAGCCTGTATTTACAGGCAGAAACATTGTTGGCTTGTACAAACAAGAAATCATTCAATTATTCATATTCGCTGTGTAAGTGAATGAGAATGACTGATGGGCCATCAGTATGTGGCTAGTGGGGAACAAGCCCTCAAAAGCAGCAGAATAAAGTCTGACAAATGCCAATAATGCAAATAATTGCTGACAAATGCCCAAAACAATCAACAAGCATATCTGCACGCATACACATATGGAATAGATTAGGTATGAGGTATTGGTATGTGTTTTGGCTCAAACACTTAAGCCTGCGAGCCCGCAACAAGGGTCCTCATTGCCTCGCAGGTCACTACTCTAATGAGACAACTAACCACAGGAAACCTGCCTGCAAGCTGGGTGATCATCCCAATAGGGATAGCCCCACGCAGGAAATCAAGGGCCTGTCTCACCCTAGATGGTAAATGATACAAGCAGCACAGAACACAGTTCACACCACACCAACACACCAGGGATTGCATACCGCACAGAACACCATTTACACTGAACAGAACAGTTCACCTCCCATGTCCGGCCACCTGCACAGACACTCAGAACATGTTGCTGCACACACCTACACACCAGGGTAGTGGGAAACCAGCATTCTCTAGACAAAGGGGCTGGATTATATGTGCAGCAGACCAGTGAGGATTGGCTGGCAGGAGAACACCATACCCAGCCAGCTCAATTATCCCACACATATGGAATTGTGTTCCTCGAACCACATAGAACCACAGATGCGAGGAGCACAACCTGACAGGTGAACGCCCTGGGAACAAAAGACAAAAAAATGGCAGAATTTCTGGAGCAATTTTCCATCCCCTCTCCCACAAAATTGTAATAAAAGTCATACAGCACATTATATGTACCCCACAGTGGAGCCATTAAAAAATACACTGAAAAAAAACAAGCCCTTATACGGTTATGTCAATAAGTTATGACACTTGCAATGTAACAATGAAAATTGCTTGGTCCCTAAGTCATAAATAGGTTCGTTATAAATAAGACACCCCAACGTTTTGCATTTACATTCCGTTCTTCCATACATTTATTGAATATTCCCATATGCAATGTATTATAATGCCTTGTCTATGATATGCATATGTAATTCTTTCTTGCATTCATTGTTACTTACTAGTGCACGGTTCATGCGGGGTTAATTTTGTAAAACCCAATTGGCAATAAATGACAGGCTGTTTGTGTTTATAACCTCAGTATTAGTATGACAGAGCAATGCTATGAGTAGCGACCACATGTTACAGGTCTGAAATGCTTCTGTCTGCTGTGTTTTCTCGCTCCTGGTTTAAGATGCACACAAAGTTCTAAAGTTTTATGGAGAAGAAAACGAAGAACATTTCCATTTTTTATACCGACCTGTCTTACGTAACTGCGAAATTTATGTAGCTAAAATGCAAAACTGAGCCATAACAATGGAACTGCTAGGCTTTGATGAATGCTGGAACATAATAGAAAACACCTATTCAGATGCGCTTAGAGTCATCCGTTGTGTCACATACTTCATTTGGCTTCTTGCAGAGACATACCCGTTCTTATTAAATTAGGAACAGTAAAAAAAATATATTAAAAAGAAAAAAAATGTGAAAAATATTTGTCCATGTCATTTACTACCATACACTTGCCAAACCTCAAAAATTGCTAACACTTCTTTCAGTAGATGCTTAATGTTTCATCTTGAGAAGCACATTACTCCCTTCCAAAAATCTTACTAAGAAATGTGCACTTTTTATTCTCTTGGCAACGGAGGTATAGAATTGGTCTTGTATCACCTCATTAACTACCCTTTGACAAACTTATGTTCTGTTTTCTTGTAAATGCAGAATCAGACATGTGCAAGCAGCCCTTTCCCACCAGGATTCAATAATGTAACATACATTCAGTATTTGCTAATTTTTCGAGCAAGCTCTATCATGAGCAACACTTGCATTTTGTGCCAGAAGTGGTGGTCTAGGCTTAACATTCCAACAAGTGGATTCACGTCAGGAATGGGAATAAGAATGAAAACTCTTCACTTCCATTAGCTTGCATTAGCAGTTTCAGTTTGAAAGTCAGCTAAAACCTATGAGCTCTCGCTACATGCACATAAAGACACAACTAGCATACACTGTGATCACATTTCTTAACTAGTTCCCCACTTTTTATCGAGGTAGCTGATTAGATTCCAGGTATTGGACATAAAAGGTTTAGAAGTTGGAAAAAATAACTTTTTGGAACTGGCTATAGATGTTGAAATGGTACTACATGTCCTGTTACTGCGAGGTGTTAGTGGATTTGGGAAGATTTAGGAAATAGCGCAAATGAAAAAGTCAATTAAATTATGTAATTTTCCATGATTCCTAATATTTAGGATTGTACAGGCAAGACGGCGGTGAGCTACGTGCCCGGTCTGCACAAACCATGCACCAATCCGCACAGATAGGGAATAACAACAGAGAAGATTTACTAACACGATGTGCCACAATTCTATTATAAATGGAGTACATGACATTTATATTTCATTTGTTTATTTCTTGTATGGTTCAGAGGCACCTGGACAGTTTTGAAAAAGCTCTAGAAAAGAGGGTTTAAGGATGGTTTCACATCTACATTGGAGCCTCCAGTTGGAGGTTCCATCAAGGATCTGGCACAAAATACCAGAACAAAATGCATGCAGCGCTCTTTCTTGCAGCTAAAAACCAGCCAGCTGAGTGGAAAGCGAACTGACCCCATTAGGCCTCATGTCCACAGCAAAAACGTGCGGGTCTCCCGCGCTTGTGATCCACGCCCATAGGGAATTATTAGGCCCGCGTAGGTAATTAAATACCTGTGAATGTCATTTTCCTATGGCGTGCGGATCGCATGTGCGGAAAAACAACCGCAGCATGCTCCATTTTTGTTTGGTTTTCCCGCACGGACGGCTCCTGCGGATTCCATTGAAGCCAATGGAAGCCGTCTGGATTCGCGGTACGGACGCAGCTGTCACTGCGTCCGTATTGCAGGACCACGGGAGTTTAAAAAAAAAGACATCACGGAGCATGCGCCTGGCACGCTGTCGCATCCTGAGTGCACCCGCCAGGCAGAAGAAAGAAGATCCGTCTGCTACGGAGGAGAGCCCCGCAGCATCCGGACAGGTGAATATTATGCATTTTCTGGCCTCGTATCTGCAGGCCGAATAGAATCCACTGCAGGATGTTTGCGGGCCCGTGGACATGAGGCCTTATAGTCAATGAGGTCCTTTTGGCTCTGTTCGGTTCCATCTAAGGTGGAGCCATTCGGTCAGAGGATTTTCCTTTCCGGCTCACCGAATGGAGAAGGAAAGCAAAGCCATCGACGCAGGTATGAAATCACCCTAAGAATAACTAAGGACAGAGGAAACAGCACTCTAAGGTCTTCAGTGAGATGTGAAACTTTTGTTCTCCCGTACACCAAAATCTACTAAAGAAGTGCATCATTTTTTGCAGCAAAATATCAGTGTACATGGAAACCAGCCATAAAGTAGCTTGAAAAAGAGCAAAAAGGCACAGCTCTCATTTTTCTAAGGCAGTGATTTTATTGGGTGCTATGTGCCCATTTCTTTATGACGAACCATCTCAAAATCAAAGGATCCCCAAGACGAAATTTTTTAAAGGATTGTTTACTGTTGTTGAAGACAACTCCTGTCCATGAGACCTACTAAGGTGTCATAGTGGAGAGTTTCCTGCCCTGGACTCCCATCTAAGAGCCAAAATGAAAGTAATACTACAATACCTATCCGAAAGTTGCAGTAACAGCTGTTTGATGGGGGTTAGAGAAACTACATGCCCAACTGATTTCTGGGCCACCTTTTACTAAAATAAGAGGCATGCAGTTCTTCCTTTTTTACCCTTGGTCTTCATGTCTTGATACCCTATCTTCTGTTTATAAAGCTGTAAAGTCCTGAGCCTCCAGAATATCTGTTTGTAAAGGGAAATGTGGAAAGCTAAAGAGACAATCAACGAAGCCCTCAACAAAATAAGTTCTCTCTTTGTTACTTTCACCCTGTCTCTTTCAACCTACACCCAGGGGGCAGGATTCTTTTTACTGTTGCTTTCTTTTTACCTCATTTCAAGTGGCCCACTGGCTGTGCAACAACCTGATGGGCACTATACTCACCCAGCCTACAGCTCCGATCCATCGGCGGCAGTGCAGAGACTGTGACCACTGACCTTTCCCCTCCAGTGTATATGTGTGCCTTACTGTATGCAGCGTGGATGTGGAGGGGAGAGGTCAGTGGTCACAGACTCAGCAGTGGTTGTGCCAGATCGGAGCTCCAGGCTTGGTTAGTGGATAGCCTGTAGGGATGCTGCCTAGCCAGAGGCCAATAGAGGGATTGCAATTACTACTGAGACTACTATGGGGTGGTCACTTATTACTACTGGGGCCAATATAGAGGACACTATTACTACTGAACCAACCATGTGGGGCACTATTACTACTGGGGCCACCAATATAGGGGACACTTACTGCTGGGGCCACTATGGGGGTCACTATTACTACTGGGACAATGAATATAGGAGACACTTACTACTGGAGCTACTATGGAGGTCACTATTACTACTGGAGCCACCATGTGGGTCACTATTACTACTGGAGCCACTATAGGGGTCACTATTACTACTGGAGCCACTATGGGGGTCACTAATACTAATAGGGCTATAAATTTAGGAGAAATGTACTACTAGGGCCACTCCGGAGCTCCCTTCTACTACTGAGGCCACTGGGTCATTATTGCTATACAATCTTACAATCATCCCCTTGAAGTCAACCGTAAGGCTGATGTGTCCCTCAGTGAAAATGAGTTTGACACCCCTGATCTAAGGTATGTGGCCAGATGTATTCCTACTAAGATAATGTTTGCAAACTGAGCTTTTAACACAATTTTATACATGTGTATTTTATTAGAAAATTCAATAAAAATATAGAAAAGAGACATAAGGATAACTATAAAGTCATAGAATCCTAGACTGGTAGAGTTGGAAGGGACCTCCAGGGTCATCTGGTCCAACCCCCTGCAAGTGAGGGCCATGAACTTCCTTTCAGTATACAATATACTTCTCAAATAAGCAGTTCAGTTCAGATACGAAGGGTCTTATTTATCAAAAAAAAGTGCCAGAAAAAATTTCCTGTAGTGACCAGTCAGAGATAAAGTCTAATTTCCTATGAAAATAATTAGAAAAATATTAGAAAATTGAAACATGAATTTCCGCACACAGCCTGCAAAGCTAAAACAATATCCTATAATAACAGAAATATAATCAGGTCCATCCCATTACACGGAAAGAGTTGATCGCCCTTTCAAGTAAGTTCTTTAACTTTATCTGCGTATCAATATCTTTAAAACCAGTTTGAAAAAAATGGTAAAATTCATAATTTTTAAAGAATTTGGAACTGGACGTATGCCTTATGTATGCAGATGGGACCACAGCCTGTTCCAGTCAGGAATCTCAGCACACTACAAGAGCTACCTCATTCTGTGGAGTTCTCTCTGGCAGCCGGACAGAAACCAAACAATGCAATGCTTTTAGATGTTAATCCATTGCTTGTTACATTGGCCACCCTGTTTGCTGCTGACATCAGAGATGACTTATGTAATTATTGTCACCATCTCCCTCTTGCCATTACTGTAATCGGCGACAAATACTTATCACAGCCACTAAGTTATCAACAAGTACCGTCCTGAAACTTCATATTAAGAATAACCATACATTATATTTCAAGGCATATACAAAAGCTTTACAATGGTAAGGCCTTGCCAAACTTAACACATACACTTCCAAACAGTCATTTTCAGCATTGCAGAGCCAGGTCCAGCGTCCAACTTTCTGTGCATTTGATTAGCCACTTAGTCCGAGGCCACAGGCAGCAAAAGTAAGCATGCCCCCAGCCATGTGCTTTAGCCACAGTAATGATGACCACAGAAGGGATGTCCAACTGTTATCAAAGTTTTAAGAAGGGAGCTGGAATTTCTTGGCACAAACCTTGGAAAAGGGTTCAGCAATCACCCCAGCCTCCCATCCCCACTATTGCATATCTTGACCATTTGCCAATTTTAATGCAAAAAGGATGGTCTACAACAGAGAAACACATTTAGGTCTCATGCCCATGGCCAGGTCAGATTCTGACAGCGAAATCTCGCAGACCCGGCGCCCCCTAGAGACTCTATACTCACCTGTCCTGGATCTGTGATGAGAGTCTCAGCCGGCACACATGCACAGTGCAGGGCATGACGCTGCTGTTGTGCCGGCGATGACACGGATCCGCGTTGACTCATCGAGGGACAAATTACTTCCATTGACTGCAGGAAAGAACATGCTGCGATTGCATTTGATTTCCGCTCATGGGCAGGGAAGAATCCTTTAACATAGCATTTCTATGGATGGACATTGCTGCAGAATTCGTGGCGTGCATCTGGCCGCGAATTCTGCAGCAATAATCCGTCCATTGGCATTGGGCCTTAGATAGCTCTTTTGGTGAAATTATGAAACAGCTAAAAGGACACTAACTTTTCAGACAGCTTATGCACATC
Organism: Eleutherodactylus coqui; assembly: GCF_035609145.1. NCBI lineage: Eukaryota > Metazoa > Chordata > Amphibia > Anura > Eleutherodactylidae > Eleutherodactylus > Eleutherodactylus coqui. The sequence continues at coordinate 231,460,250 of NC_089841.1, forward strand.
TAATAGTATAGTCTCATTAATTTCGTAATATATGATCAGTAACTTTTTATTTGTTTTACCACTGTAAACCTGCCCCTCTGCAATCCACTGCCTGTTGTTAGGCATCCAGCTTCTGTAGTAATTGGGACTTTTGGACGTCTTCTTAGCTGCACAGGTGGGGCTATCTTCACTGGCTTGTCTCCCTGCACTCACACTGCTCTATATGCTGTCACACTGCTCTCAGATCTGCAGTCAGGGTGTACACAATATTCGTCTCTCCTGATGTATTATTTACCTAATCTGGCATGTTCAGTTTTCTTTATGTTTCATTATATGTATCTCCAGTTTGCTGTGCACAAAACAGCATAATACTTAATGGATTGATCTTTATTAGCTGCTTTACTAGGTTTTATGTGCATGGTCTGGCTTAGCTACAGGCGATCCATGCAGTCGCTCAAGGCACCAAGCACCAGTTTGTAGGGAGGACAGCAGGTAGATATAGGTTGGGAACTATTGCCCCACCAAGGTCAACGCGGCCTGATGATCATCTTCCTCCATGTGGCAGCATCTTCTGGAGCTATGAATCATCATCCTTCTGGCTCTGTCTCCTCTGATGTTCCACAGGGCTTGTCAGCCCATTCGTGCTCCTGCAACTCAGTCATTTAGTTCTGCTACTGTATTTATGCTATGAGCTTGGTTTGTGCTGTATTTCTGTACCACATTTGAATCCTTTGCTGTATTTATATACTGAGCTTGGTTGAAGGAGTCCCTCTGTCCCATACTCTATCAGTATCAGAAATAAACAGTTGGACAGCACACACTTAGGACTTTTTAAAATGCTCATAAGGTTTATTGGAACAGTCCAGATGTTCAAACTAAATACACAGTTGCAACATTTTGGGCCCAACGCCCTTTATCAGGCATATGCAGAAACTTGGAGTACAAAGAGTTATTAACAGTAATTCAGCCTGGATATAGGTAATGTCCGAATGTAGGTTAGACTATTTGTCAAAAAAGTCCTGTGGTAGGGTATGCAGAGGGGACCTCAGTCGCCACTAAGGTTATAGGTGGCATACCCTACAACAGGCAGTGGAATGCAGATGGGTGGAAGAGAGACCCCTAGTGGTAGGCACTTCATGCTTGATTTACAGTGGTAAAACACAATACTGTTTAATGAAAGTATATTGAAAGATTTATTAGACACACACAGGCTATTAGATGAGCATAAGTTGTCTTAAAGGTTAGTATCTTTTTAAGGCTATGGAAGTGATACAATCCTGCAATGTGACTAAACATTTTGAGCTCATAGCAATGTTGTAAATCTGAGGAGATAGACTGTCAGCTAATTATATTGGAATTCTTTAAGAAGTATACGTCAGTTCACAAAGTGCAACAGAGAAGTTATCTACTTGTTCTGCTATAACTCATCTCCAGCATGAATTCTAATTTGCATACAGTTGCATGACTTTTATTATGTGGTCCAATATTTGCATTTCCCACTATGACCTGAGATATTTTATCAGATGATGTTGTTGTAGCCAGTAATCAACATGCTCTCTGTACTTGGAGTCAAGGACCGGCATGAAAAGATGCAAAATACCCATGGCCCTTCTACAATTTTATTTTGAAGCTAAGAATCATGAGAAGAGCCTCCAGATTTAGGGTGCATGCACATGGGTGCAACTCGAATCGGACATCACACGGACATTCCATTCGTGTTTTGTCCGGTGTGCTAAAAACTGCACATTGACATCTGCTATTCTCATCCAAAAATTGACCAAGAATAGGACATTCACATGAATGGGTGCTATTTCTGTTGAACGTTTCAGTCCAAAAATGGGACAGAAAAAAAAGCAAGTGTGCATGTAAACTTTAAGGGGTTATCCTAGGAAATACTATTAATGATGACTCCTCAATATAAGCCATCAATAGTTGATTGGCTCGGGTTCACCACTCAGGACCCAGACCAATCAGCTGACAGTGCACCTGCTGTTAGTGCTGCTACATACAGTAGTATGGCCTGCTACTCTGACCCATGTGTAGTGGCCATCACTTTTAATTGCAGGTGCAGCTCCTATTGATTTTAATGACAGCTACAGCTGCAGTTACAAGCACCAGCCATTACACAAGGGTCGGAGCTACAACTTCCACTCCATACTCCCATGTGTAGCGGCTCTAGTGGCAGGTACCTGATCAGCTGATCAGCCGGGGTCCAAAGGGGCGGACCCCATCTGACCAACAATTGATGACTTATCCTGAGGATAGGTCATCAACTGTATTTCCCTGGAAACCCCCTACAAGGAATTAAAAAAAAAAGGAATTTACTGCTGTCTAAATTCGAGAGTCTAAATTCGAGAGCTGTATTCGAGTAATGAACCCCATTGACTTCAACGGGAGAATAAAGCATTTTTGTATGGGACCCGCCGGTTGTCGAGCTTTTTTTTTTTTTTCCTGTTCTCTCTCTCTCTCTCTCTCTGCTAAGTCAGCCACAAACTACCGTTGACATGCGCAGCAGGGAGGGGTCAAATCTGACATGTCAGCGGCGGGGAGGGGCCAAAACTGGGGCGGGGTTGAACACGGTAGCGAGCACCATCGAGTATGCTAATACTCGAACGAGCATCAAGTTCGGAAGAGTACTTTGCTCAACTCTAGTACTAATATAATGTAATTTGTAAGGCTGAAAAAGACGAACGTCCATCCAGTTCATCCTGTTATACTGCAATGTTACAACAAACAGCAGCCTCGCATAGGCTTTTCGTAAACCGTGTCTTTGCACTTGATTGACTTATTTTTGCTCTATAGCGTTCTCTATATACAGAGTAGGTATACGATTTCTAATATATATTAAAATCCATGAGGTAGTTGTGGTTAGCTGCTGGCAGCCGCTGCATATTTCTCATTGCATACATGTACAGGACACAATGTTATGTTCTAAATACGGAGCCTAGTAATTATAACATAATGTGAAACAAATACTATGACACATCAAACATTTATTTCGTTTACATGTAACCAGATTTCGGAACCCGTCATTCTAGTTTCATCCTTGACTGACGCATTACATAAAAAGTTATAAAACCTCAAATCTAGCAGATTACATGGCAAGACGACAGAGCTATACAACTAATTTGCTAGATCAGATCATAAAATGAATAAAGCAGATCATAGATATATGTAGGTATTGCTCCATATGGTGTTCTCATCAACTAATTGCTAGTTGATGAAAAAAGAGAAGACATTTTATTTCCACTAAATATGCCTGCCAGCATCAATGTAATTGCAAAATTGTCGGTTAGTAATTCTCGTATGCAAATATTTCTATTAAATTCAACTGATGCCAATTTAGCCATCAATGCTCTAGTCAACATTGAAGCAATTCCCCATTTCTAGCTGAAGGAAACAGACAGCTCCATACGTTGTGCAGTGGCCAGGGTTGGTACTGCAGGCTGAGTCTCATTCACCTCACTCAGATTCAGCCTGCTGTATCAAGCTTGGTCACTTCACAATGTATAGAGTTGTCAGAAACTGAAAACTCCTTTAATGTTGGCCAAAACATTTAAGGCTAAATTGGGATCAGTTGAATTCAAGCTTTAACATTGCGTAAACAAGACTTTTTCAAGTCGGAAAGCAATGAAAAATAGGCAAGAGAGTTATCTTTGCAATGGGAAATACATCAGATAGAGATATTAGAATAGTATAAAACTATCACTTAAACAGAAGCAGCAGAGAAAGTAGTGCTCACCATCACATTATCTCAGGGAGTGTGTAATCTCCGGGACAGGATGTTGGATTAGTCAATCAAGTTCAACAGGAAACTTGTGGACAGCAAGTAGATTCAGTGGTTTGTGCCGGAGTTCTTCTCCATTACCAATGTAAAACTGTTTTATGTCAACATAAATTAATGAAAAACCAATAAAAGTATTAGGAAAATGTTCTCTATTTACAAACACCAGATGGACTTTATATGGATCATGAAAATCATCCATGAATCTCGATAAAAGTGTTGACCAACCGAAGACCTAAGGAAGTAAAGAGACCTCAATATAGCATATTTTTCAAACCCCAGCAATGGGCAGATGAAGGCACAGACCAGGCAAGCTAAGTATGGCTCTTTAGCAGTAAGTTCCCCAGTAAAAACAGAAAAGGGTTAGGAGGAGATGGCTCTGGTTCTGCAAAGGGAAACAAGTCGATTTCTCTAGGGCCACCACCTTCCCACGCTTTACCTATTGAGGGGGGTCAAAATAGAGCTGACAGTCCAGTGGATCAGAACATTAGCCAGTATGATGAATGTGGCACATTTTTTTAATTGCCTGGTCTAAGTTTATGGTGTCTAATATTAGACAGAATTAGGCCGGTTTCACAACTGCGTTGGAACCTCTGGTTGGAGGCTCTATCGGAGATCTGGCATAAAATACCGGAAGAAAAAGCATGCCGTGCCTTATTTTCTGGAAATAAGCCAGGCAGTTGAGTGGAAAGTGAACAAACCCCATTATAGTCAAAGGGATACACTCGGCACTGTTCAGTTCCATCATAAGACGGAGTTGTTCAGCCATGGGATTCCCCTTACCTGCTCCCCGAATAGATCAGGAAACCAGACCCTCCCAAAGCAGATGTGAAATCACCCTTTGTTAATCTGCCCCATACAGTAGACTACCCTGCAGATACAACACACAGCAAATGTTGTGCACTTCCATCCTACACATAAGGCACACAGCTACCTTATGGACCCAAGATAGCTGTCTGGAACACATATCAAGTGCACACCTAATTTATTTACATCCAACAAACACCAATGCAGACTGTACCCAGCACATAATCCCTTGCTACCACCCCAGGGCAAAACTATGCTATTTGCACTTAGCAGCTACAGCACCTTATAGGCATAGCAAACTATGTCTTTTTGTGTGCGCATCATCATATTTTGACATGTGCATTTGTGCACTGCAAAAAACACACACCGACTGAAATAACTAATGAGCCCCAGATCTGTTCTTTTTTTTACTGCGCTATTACGCAGTGTTTCACGCATCTCCTCGTGTACTGAATGAGCATTTGTGCATCCCCATTGACTTCTATTGGGACTTTTGGTGTGCAAATACACAGAAAAGTAGAGCTGAATATTTTTTTGCGTGACGGAAATGCACATAAAAATACGTGCACATTCACTGAATATTGTGTGCGCAAATACGCCTGTGTGAATTCAGACTAAAGTGTCACTTTGTCACATTTAGTTGGAAATCCACTTTAATTAAGGTCATTTCATACATGTGTTGCAACTACTCGTATATGAGAGCTCTAGCCCGTTACAACATATGGAAGCTAATGTTTTTTTGCATGCAGTTATGCATTTATAGATTTGACTAAACACCATTCATCTTCATCTCTTCATAGTACTTTTTCCATCAACAAGCCCCATTAACCCCATCCAATCTCAGGTCAGTTAAGCCGTTCTTAATAAGATCCAGCAGTTTTCATCAACATCATCCTAGAAGCAATCCGACAGCTGCCTTTATCTAAAATGTACCTCCGTTCTTAATATGACACACCAGTAACATTCTGTCCAAGATACTATTTAATCTGCTAATCGTATGTTGAGAGCAAGCCAATACATAGCTCCATGAAGGTACAATGTAGTGAGGTATACAGATGTGATATCCGAGGGGAAATAATTGAATCCCAATATGGGACTAGTTAAAACTTCATAAAAAATGTTGATACACCTTCATCCAAATTTGCTGCATCCAACCAAAAGATTTGACTTACAGGATAAAAATATGGTAATAAATCAAATATGAACTTTTGCAGATTGAGTCGAGAGGTATCTAGTATAGGGATATTGCCAGGTTGAAGATATTCACGTATATGGTAAATATTATAAGAGCAAAAATAGGTATTTTGAAGGAGATCTGTCAGAAGGTACTTAATTCACTTTTCCATTTCATACAGGGCATGTTGTAGTAGGAGCAAGCTGCCAGCGGTCCTGGCCCTTGAGTAATAACGGTCATGATACATGGATGTATAGGGTGTGGACAAAAATATGGAAACACTGTACGAAATGCATGGGATTTTGATCATTAGTACTGAGCTGCCCTTTTGACATCTGCTTGGCTAAGCGTTTTCTTGACAAATTTGTGCTTACTTCACCTCTTGCCTTGCTCCTGGTGGTTTGGGGAGGCAACTGGTAACAGCAGCTAATTGGCTCAAACCCCTGACCAATGGAAACTTGTTGCTCAGGCAGATATTCATTTCTGCCCGGCAGCATCTATGTCATATTACCACCACTTAAAATTAGTCTCTACATGTCTTATTGAAATATGATTTATAATCCCATGTAACTTAAGACATGCATTTTGTACGGTGTTCCCATATTTTTGTCAGCCCACTGTAGCTTTTAACAAATTGTTCTTGTATTCTTAGTTTACTGGTATTACAAAAACTATGCCAACCTGTAAAAAATCTTAGAAAAACATCTAAAATGTTCTAATCTCAAACTTCTTGACTGGTTTCCTGCCTCTGGTCTTTGATGTCTTGGAGTAAATCTGTAGAGGGCATATAAGGAGGAGCCGCTCAGTTAAAGGGGTTGTCTCGTGGCAGCAAGTGGGGTTATACACTTCTGTATGGCCATATTAATGCACTTTGTAATGTACATCGTGCATTAAATATTGGCCATACAGAAGTTATTCACTTACCTGCTCCGTTGCTAGCGTCCCCGTCGCCATGGATCCGTCTAAATTCGCTGTCTTCTGGCGTTTTTAGACGCGCTTGCGCAGTCTGGTCTTCTGCCTGGTGAATGGGGCCGCTCGTGCCAGAGAGCTGGTCCCGCGTCGTCATCGTAGCTCCGCCCCGTCACGTGTGCCGATTCCAGCCAATCAGGAGGCTGGAATCGGCAATGGACCGCACAGAGCCCACGGTGCACCATGGGAGAAGACCCGCGGTGCATCGTGGGTGAAGATCCCGGCGGCCATCTTGGAGAAGGAAGAAAGAAGTCGTCACAGAGCGGGGATTCGGGTAAGTAATATATATATATATTTTTTAACTCATCCCTTGGGTTTGTCTCGCGCCGAGTGGGGGGCCTATTGAAAAAAAACAACCCGTTTCGGCGCGAGACAACCCCTTTAATGGTGCGTGATTCAGTTATGCTGCCATGTTTTGCAATCTTTTGCTTCATGTATGCTTCTGTTTTACAGGAAGAGTAAGAAGTAAAATGTCTGTTTTTGGCCTTGAGTTTAGTAAGACCATGCTAATACTGTACTACTGGGGAGAAATGGTCCCAGATGCTATGATTGATGGGGATCCTGAGGGTATGACTATGCTGTAAAGTAGAAAATGTGCACTAAATGGGTGTAAATGTGATACAAAAAGGAAAGACATAGGTTGCAAAATAGGAGCTCTAGGAATCTTGTTATTTGTATAGCACCAACTTATTCCGCAGCGCTTTCAGGTAATTATTACTTATTACCCCCTACCAAGCTGGGTTCTCATTTTACTGACCTTGGAAGGATGGAAGGCTGAGTCAACCTTGAGCCGGCTACCTGAATCATGCAGAGATTGAACTTGCAACCTTCAGGTTGTAGGTGAGAGCTTACACTCTGCGTCACACGAGGCTCATGCTAGAACAGACAAGATGTTCTGCATCAAGACAGACAAGTACGGCAATAGGAAAGGGTTAAACACACCAGCATTCATAACAGTCACAAAGGAAAGTACATGATGATGGGCATATGAAAGTCATGGAATACTTTTACAATGAGTTGTTAGATTTAGGGTGGTTTCACACCAGCACCCGGGGCTCCATTTTTCTACTCCAGTCGGGAAGAAGAAAAAAAGAATTCCTGTGGCCGAACGGCTCTGTCTCAGGACGGAACCGAACAGTGCTGAACGGACCCCATGGACTATAATGGGGTCCATTTCGTTTCTACTCAGCAGCCCAGCTTTTAGGCGAAAGAAAAAATGCTGCATGTAGCGCTTTTTCTTCTGGTATTTTGAGCCAATTCCGGGACGTAACCTCCAACCAAAGGTTCCAACGCAGATGTGAAACCACCTTTAGTTGTCAAGTAGTAGACTATACGTCTTACTGGGCGTTATTAGAAATCCATTCTATGTTCTGTACTGTGATGATTTCCTGTACTTCAGGCAGCCCTTTATCATATGCACTATTAGTTAGAGTAAAGATCCAGTACAAGGAGCAGGTCAGGCTCTGAAGGACTCAATACATTAATTCACTGGGCATCGTATAACACCTCATTCAGGGGTATAGCTAAAGGCTCATGGGCCCAGGTGCAAAAGTTTATCTTGAGGCCCCTCAACTTCTCTTAACCCCTTAACGCAGAGGTGCAACTTGAAGCTCCTGGGCCCCAACGCAAAACCTGTTACAGGGCGCCCATCTATTCTATAATAACTTGCTTTATTCATGGTACTGGGCTCCCTATATGGAGAAGAGAGGCCTTATGGGCGCTCTAAGGCTCCTGGGCCCGGGTGCAACTGCATCCCCTATAGTTGCACCAGTGACTTCATTTGTCTTGCAGTGATAACTGCCAGGTCTACCCCTACTAAGATAGCATCTGATCAGGGAGAGTCCAGCAGCCGTGCCCCTACCGTCATCTTATAGTAAGTTGACTGTGTGGGCATGGCTGCTGGATTCTCTAACATAAGAGCCAATCTAAATTAGACAACCCATTTTCACAATTAACCCTTACGTCCAATGTCATTGATGTTGTCACTTTTTTGCTTAGAATGAACTCTATTTTCAGATCTCTATTACTGGCTGAAGCGTTCAGATTTTGACCCACTTCTAGGTTCATATCTACAATTCCTACAGTCCTAAATGTATACTCTAGTTTAATGAAATCCTTCAGTTTTCGAAATGATCATTAACTTGACTGTAACGTAACCTTCGATTAATATTCAAGTAAAGCCCGAGCAGTCCATCTGAATTCTTAAACTAATCTTTAATAGGCAATCATTCCATAGCTTAATTTCCCAGCTGTGTTTATCAGTATAAGAGAGAATCCTATGTAGAAGCCAAAGCCGAATGCCTTAGCATTTCCAAAAGCACCTTATTAATTTTTACTAGATAGATTTTGTTACTTATTATTGCCATGTTTTCCATAAGCTTAGCTGTTTTACATTCATGAAATGTATCAGATTCAGTTATTGCCATTTTCATTACAAGTGTTCTACATCACGTTCGTTAAATTATTATGAAAAAAACCCCAAGAGGCCACTGAAATGTGCGCACAGATATCCAGAGATACTTAAAGAGATAGGCAGCCCTAGTAAGGCAAAGATAAAGGTCCACATTTATCAATGTATTTGCACCTTTTCTCCAGCATATTTTACCCAAATTAATGTTGAATTTGTTGTGAAATATACATATTAATAGAGATGAGCGAGCATACTCGTCCTCGCTTGATGCTCGTTCGAGTATTAGGGTGCTCGAGATGCTCGTTACTCGCGGTACTCGTCTCGATTAAACGAGCACTGACCATTGAATTCACTGGAGCCGGCAATACAGCCGGCTCCATTGAAAGCAATGGCCTGCCGACGAGCGCGGGATGAATTGTTGGGAAGGGCTTAAATATATAAGCCCTTCCCTGCAGTTCATCCAGAAATGTGTAAATAAAAATAAAAATATATACTCACCTTGTCCCGGCAGAACGATGTTAGCCCATTGAATTCAATGGAGCCAATACAGCCGGCTCCATTAAAAGCAATCGGCTGCCGGCGATCGCGGGATGAATTGTCGGGAAGGGGTTAAATATATAAGCCCTTCCCTGCAATTGATCCAGAAATGTGTAAAAAATATATATATATATATACTCACCTGGTCCCGGCAGACGGAGTTCAGCGCGGCCAGTGGCAGTCCTCCTGAACTGCTCTGAACAGCTGTGAGTAGTATTCAGCAGCCGGGGATTTAAAATCCCCGCCTGCTGAATGAGCTGCCTCTAATTGGTCACAGCCTGACCAATCAGAGGCAGATTCCACTCACACACCCATTCATGAATTTATGAATGGGTGTGTGACTGTTGCCTCTGATTGGCTCAGCGGGACCAATCAGATGAGAGGCAGCAGTCACTCACCCATTCATAAATTCATGAATGGGTGTGTGAGTGGAATCTGCCTCTGATTGGTCAGGCTGTGACCAATTAGAGGCAGCTCATTCAGCAGGCGGGGATTTTAAATCCCCGGCTGTTGAATACTACTCACAGCTGTTCAGAGCAGTTCAGGAGGACTGCCGCTGGCCGCGCTGAACTCCGTCTGCCGGGACCAGGTGAGTATATATATTTATTTTTTATTTTTACACATTTCTGGATGAATTGCAGGGAAGGGCTTATATATTTAACCCCTTCCCGACAATTCATCCCGCGATCGCCGGCAGCCCATTGCTTTCAATGGAGCCAGCTGTATTGCCGGCTCCATTGAATTCAATGGGCTAACATCGTTCTGCCGGGACAAGGTGAGTATATTTTTTTTTAATTTTTACACATTTCTGGATGAATTGCAGGGAAGGGCTTATATATTTAAGCCCTTCCTGACAATTCATCCCGCGATCGCGGGCAGCCCATTGCTTTCAATGGAGCCAGCTGTATTGCCGGCTCCATTGAATTCAATGGGCTAACATCGTTCTTCTCTGCCACAGCTGTTACAGCTGTGGCAGAGGAGAATGATCTTTATGCTGACAGTGGGGGGGGGGGGGGGGTCTCACTCTTGCCACTATTGTGGCTTAATAGTGGAACCTGGGAACTTGAGATGCAGCCCAACATGTAGCCCCTCGCCTGCCCTATCCGTTTCTGTGTCGTTCCCATCACTTTCTTGAATTTCCCAGGTTTTCACAAATGAAAACCTTAGCGAGCATCGGCGATATACAAAAATGCTCGAGTCGCCCATTGACTTCAATGGGGTTCGTTACTCGAAACGAACTCTCGAGCATCACTGAAAGTTCGACTCGAGTAACGAGCACCCGAGCATTTTGGTGCTCGCTCATCTCTACATATTAACCATCTTCACCAGAAATTAGAGCAATTAGTGACATTCACATCCATCTTTGAAGCTGAAGTTAAAAGTGGGTGTGGCTTGCTGCTTGGCCAGGATTTATGAAAGGTGACTTTTTAAAAAGTCTGAAAATTTTTGCACAATTTCACTCCAGTAGCTGCATAAAAACTGTAGGAACATCTCTAGACATATTTAAGCATACAGCACATACATCGATATATCATAACATTTTCAGAAATTTATTGTAAATAAGAGCAGCATTGCCTAGAGCAAAACTGACTTTAAGACTAACGCACATGATAAATCCCCCCATAGGGTGATGCAAAAGCCTGCACACGACTGGTGTAATAACAGAAAACTTGACTTCTAATGTGTGAAAATATTACTTGGGAGAGAGGTTGAATTTTGTTTGGTGTAGGAGACATTTTTGGCAGCCATTTTGAACCATATTGAATTTAGCTTAGGTTTTTCAAATGGGAGAGGGGTCATGTTATATATCAGTCTTGACTACAATTAACTCGGAAACACGGTGGAAGTGTCAATTTTGCATCAGTATCCATAGCGTGTGCCGCAAATGTGGGATTGGAGAATGTCTTGCCTCTGAAATCCTAACCTAGTGGTAGTTAACAGTCCTGAGACCCCTGCAGTGTCAAGCAAGAAGAGGCTGGCAGCCAATATAGGGAAGACAGGATATATTATTAAAGTTCATAAAAAGGCATTCTCTATGCTTCCTTCCATTGCTTTCCTTTTGGTTCAAAATATAGTGAAATGTGTGGTGTTGTCACATCCGCTGAATGCACCTCGCCACAGCATGGATGCAGTGTGGCGTTCACTCAGAACGCAAAAAGAATACACCAAAACTATGCTGGACAGTGAACACTCCAGGAGCAATAGATGAAAAACCTGTGTTTTGCCGAACAGGGAAGTGAGGAGCCCCTGCCTGCAAGCAGAGTAATTGTCCTGATAAGGACAGCCCCGTTGTCTTCTCCTGGGCCCTGACTATCCCTTGCAAGAACCCTTGGAGAGGCGCACTGACACAGCAAAAATGAAACAATAAAGGTAACAAAAAACAACAGAAATGATCACCAGTACTTATCTGACTTTGGAAGTATTTTACCCAGCATAGAGGCACCACGTTACTCCAATCACTCCACTAAAGAAATGAAAACAACAGCAGGGGGAAGAGGGCGTGGAAGGAATATAAAGCACTCCACACCTACTGATAGGAAGAGCAGCTATAGAACCACACTCCAAACCCTCTCTCAGGTATGACTAATAGCATACAAATATGCAGTAAACTGAGAGCTAGCAGCCAGCAATCTCAACACAACGAGCATTAACCCGTGTCCTGCATAGTAACAGATTGACAGGTCAGACCCTGTGTCATGGCCACCATGCCACAACGCCATCGCGATTGACAGGCCGCAACAGATGTGAGATGGCAAACTTAACCTCTTCAAGACCAGGCCTATTTATGCCTTAATGACCAGGCCAAATTTTGGAAATCTGACATTAGTCACTTTAACAGTGAATAACTCTGTAAAGTGTAGTGGCCTGGAAATAGGCACTACATAGCCCTGTTTAGTTATGGGGACCGGTAATATAATAACCGGCTCTATGGTTTAATCTGAGTCAGTTTACACAAGGGATGCAGGTAACCTAGCAACCAGTCAGGACATTTATTAGCCAGCTGCACAAAATAGAAAAAATGCATAGAAACTCAGATGAGGCAGGTAGCCTAGCAACTAGATAGGCTGTGATTGGCTGCAGACAAACTGGTCAGGTGACAGAGGTTATAAATAGCCGGACAATGGTCGCAGGAGCCAGAGTGAGTGAGCCAGAGAGAGAGTGAGCCAGAGTGCGTGAGATGCACCAGGCAAAGCAAGTGCCAGAGAGAGAAAGAGAGAGAGAGAGCGCCAAAAAAAGAAGCGCCCGACAGGAGAAAAGTAAGTGCCAGGCAGAAGAGAGAAGTGAAAAGAGAGAGAGATCAGCCGTGACAGAGAGAGAAAGAGAGAAAGAAGAGAAAAATCTGAGAAACCGTAAGTAACTGAGGAAGAGCAACAGCTTTGACAACAAATAGAGAAAAAATAAAATATGACAGCCATTAGTGGCAGCACGACAAAAGGTATTACCCATCCCAGTAATCCTGACTCAGTTTTTTTGTCATGTATTATACTTTATTCATGCAGTAAAAGTAGACTAATACGATTTGCATATATTTATTGAAAACACCAAAATTGAGAAAAAGTTTTTAAAATTCTCATTTTTTTTATCTTTCCAACTGTAGTATACCAAATATATACAAACACATTGTACAATTTTTTTAATCAAATACAGTGGTTATAAAACATAAATTTTATACATTTTTGACATACCGTATATACTCGAGTATTAGCCGACCCGAGTATAAGCCGAGTCAATAAGTTTTACCACAAAATACTGCTAAAACTTATTCACTCGAGTATAAGCCTAGCTATACTCGACTATATACTAGGTAAAGAAAAAATGCAATACTCACCTCCCAGCCAGCGTCTGTTTCTCCGGCGCAATGATCTCCCCGGCGGTGAGGCAAGCTGCTTGAGACTTCTCCCCGCTGTCATCTCTCTGTTCGGCTTTGAATTCCCCCACCATCAGTGCTCTGTATGTAAGCGCTATGATTGGTTCATTGAGTGCTGGTTGTGATGTCATCCACTAAATGGCTCTGAATGATTGAGCACTGGCTGTGATTGGCTGGCGCTTGATCCAATCACAGCGCTTACATTGCGGGCTTTTTGTTGTTTTTTTTTTACCTCACTGGAATATAAGCCGAGGGGCCTTTTTAGTATAAAAAATGTGCTAAAAAACTAGGCTTATACTCGAGTATATACAGTATATTGTTTTAAATTTGCATTTATATTTAACTTCTACTTTTTATTCATATACATGGTGTTGATGATTAAATTAAATGAATTGATGTAATAACTAATTTATGTAGTAAATTAATGTAGGAGTATGTTCAGAGATTCAGTTATTGCCATTTTCATTACAAGTGTTCTAAATCACGTTCGTTAAATTGTTATGAAAAATCCCCTGGAGGCCACTGAAATGTGCGCACAGATATCCAGAGATACTTAAAGAGATAGGCAGCCCTAGTAAGGCATTTATCAATGTATTTGTACCTTTTCTCCAGCATATTTTACTCCAAATTAATGTTGAATCTGTTGTTAAATATACATATTAACCATCTTCACCAGAAATTAGAGCTATTTGGGATATTCACATCCATTTTTAAAGCTTAAGTAAAAAGTGGGTGTGACTTGCTGCTTGGTCAGGATTTATGTAACGTACCCCAACATTAATTTATTACACCACTGCTACAAATTTTAACACAGTTTTTAGCATTTATCCATAACAGACTTCAACCCTACATTTAAAAGAATGAAATCAGCTATGGATCTGCCTCAAAATCAGCACCAAATGTTGGGGATTTTGACATAGATTTTGGTGCGGATTTGCACCAAAATCTACAGCACAAACTATGCTACAGATTTTTCTCTGCTACAGCTGTGGATCCTTACCAAAATCTGCTGTGTGTGAACGTACCCTTATAAATGTAATTTATTTCTAGATAAATTGTTGAAAATTAATGCTATATTGTACAACCACCTATACTAACTAAGTAGTATAGGTGTTTGTAATAGAAGGGGTTAATATGAGGTTAATGTGTGCTGTTTTACAGGGGGGAAGGGGGTGTGGGGGGGGGGGCACGTTGTTACAGCGCTAACAAGCCGGGAAAGTTTTGTAGTTTACAAACTTTCCTAGCTAGTGCTGTGATTAGCTATCACTGATGACATCATCGGAACATAAATCAATCAGGTACTGATGACAGCACCCAAAAAGACTGTTAGTAACAGTCTTCTTTGGGTGTTTTACCCACCAGGAAGAGTTATGATCGCTGGTGGATGGCCTGTCATAAATTCAAATAAAGCCCAGGCAGCAGTGTCTTAAATTTACCATCAGTGCTTGCGAAGGAGTTAAAAAAAATTGCAATACTCTGTCACGACACATGTATCCTATATGTGTCTATTGTGTGCACATCCAGTAGTGGTGCTGTGAGCTGCAGAATTCAAGGTTTTTCCTAGCATGTCATGATATTGCATTGAATTGGATGTTGGTGCTAAGGTCATGCTGGGCGCATCTGTAAATGTATGATTTGAATTTCCCCTTTATAGTGAAAAAAGATTTTTCACAAATATCATTGAATTTAATGAAGTATTACCCAGAAATGCGTGAGTGATCTCTATCAAGAACAGAAAAACTTAAAGAGATTTCCAGTTACATGTACAATACCTTTACCCATTAGTGACCAATAATGTGTCTCTTTACAGCGTGTACTTGTGAATTTCTTCCAATACATATGCCTTTTTTCAGTGCTGCATTGGAAGTCCAGCAATGGTTTCTCATGCTGGATATAACAGAAGCATAGTTATTAGAGATGAGCGAGTATACTCGCTAAGGCACATTACTCAAGCGAGTAGTGCCTTAGCCGAGTATTTCCCCGCTCGTCTCTAAAGATTCGTGGGCCGGCGCTGGTGACAGGTAAGTTGCGGCGGGGAGCAGGGGGGAGCGGGGGGGAGAGAGGGAGAGAGAGATCTCCCTTCCGTTCCTCCCGCTCTCCCCCGCCGCTCCCTGCCACCCGCCGGCCCCCGAATCTTTAGAGACGAGCGGGGAGATACTCGGCTAAGACACTACTCGCTCGAGTAATGTGCCTTAGCGAGTATACTCGCTCATCTCTAATAGTTATCTAATGACAGCCTGCTTTAATGGCCATTTAACCCCTTAGATACCCCATCAGCAGCATCTACAGTAAGTGATTTAAGAAGTAGGGGGCTTACTCTGTACCCCATAAATCCCCTCCATCATGATACTGGGGTGCCAACAGGTTGCTATGCTACCCACAGATCTAAGAAAAGCCTCTGAGTTAGCTATGTACAGAGACCTATTAGGCTGAGTGGTGGGGTCTAAAAGCTTGCTGTAATACACTGCAATACTTCTGCCAATACCATACAAATGATCATTCCTAGTGAATTTTAAGTCACCTAGTGGGACTCCTCTCTCTCCTGGATGGGCTCCAGTAATGAGATCACAGGGTGTTGTTTGATTAGTATGACAGGCTAAAGCCTTGTGAAGGCCCACAGGCATGCCATGGACTTCCTTTTATGAAACCCATAATAGGATGCCTGTAAAAGTGCAATGTATTACAATACTAAAAAAGGCAATGCCAGAAAGGTGAATTTTGTTCATCCTGTCTCCAAGAAAAAAAATGAATACAAAGTGATCAAAAAGTTGCATGTATTCCAAAAAATTATCAACAGATACATCTTCTGAAGAAAATAAGCCCCTACACCAGCCATGTGAGGAAACATACCAAAAATTATGTGAGTCTGAAGATTGTTACATAGAGCACTTTGAAAAAAAAGTATTTTTTTTAGTAGTACAACATAAAAAAACCTAATAAATTTGGTATCACTGTAGCTGTACCCACAAAATAAAAATAACATGTCGTCTTTACTGTTCTGTAAACACATGATCCCCCATAACAAAGGTGACTTTTTATAGCTTAAGTTGTTTAAAACATTATATGGTACATTAAATGGTACCATTGAAAATACAACTCATTTTACAAAAAAACAGGCCTTCATGTACCTATATGGCAGGAAAAGTATAAAAGTAGTGATTGTTTGAAAGTGGAGAGTCAAAAAAATCAAAAAGAAAAAAGAAAAAAAAGGCTGCAGTGGGAAGGGGTTAAGGTGCTTTAAGTGTGTAAAAGTAGTAAAACATTTTTTAAAAGTTATATAAATTTTGTATTGCCTTAAAGGGGTTGTCTCGCGAAAGCAAGTGGGGTTAAGCACGTCTGTATGGCCATATTAATGCACTTTGTAATATACATCGTGCATTAAATATGAGCCATACAGAAGTTATTCACTTACCCCCTCCGGTGCTGGCGTCCCCGTCTCCATGGCTCCGTCTAATTTCAGCGTCTAATCGCCCGATTAGACGCGCTTGCGCAGAAGGGTCTTCTCCCTTCTGGTCTGTCCGGGCACGAGCGGAGTTCTGGCTCCGCCCCTTCTACGCGTCATCGCGTAGCTCCCCCCCATCACGTGTTCCGATTCCAGCCAATCAGGAGGCTGGAATCGGCAATGGACCGCACAGAGCCCACGGTGCACCATGGGAGAAGACCCCGCGGTGCATCGTGGGTGAAGATCCCAGCGGCCATCTTGGAGGAAAAGAAGAAAGAACTTGCAGAGAGGGGATTCGGGTAAGTAAAATATTTTTTTTTATTTCAACAAATCCCTTGGGTTTGTCCTGCGCTGAACGGGGGGCCTATGCAAAAAAAAAACCCAAAAAAGTTTCGGCGCAAGACAACCCCTTTAATCGTGCCGAGATAATGCTTTGTTATCCGGACTGCATAGTGAACACCTTAAAAACAAAACATTCACCCCCCCCCCCTCAATTATTTTGTTAAAAAAGCTAAACAATACATTTTATATACTCCAAAGTAATAGTATTAAAAAATACAACTTACCTCGCAAAAGCCCTCTTATATCTATTTCCATGGGGAAAAAAAAAATATATTTCTCTTGGATGAAAAAACTAGAAAAACTGATTGGTCATTCAGGCCTAAAATAAGCTAGTCATTAATTGGTTAAACATCAACCACAAAGTTAAAAACATTTACATTTAAGAATGTGAATAACATTAGTTGCACTTTTTTCGTGTTGTGTTAGTGTCCCATAATGCACTGCATATTATATTATTCTCACAGGACATAATAAGCTCATCTAAAGTGTTGTTCCATTTGTAATGTTGAAAGAAAGCAATGGAAAGGAGAGAGAGAACTCGTTCTCACCAAAACAATGCGTAGGATTTATGACAGTGATATTTGTGAGTCAGCCAAAGCTTTTAACCCATTCACAACCGGCTCATGATTTAGATTTCTTTCTCAGGCCTCCTTTAAATGAATTCTTCATCATTTCAGTGTATTATTCAGAATTAGTACATTGTCCGTAATTCCTTACATAATCAGAAGTTCAGTATTATTATACAACCACATTAAGTGTCATTAAGAAGTAAGAACATCTATTGCAATAAGAGACTGAAGCACTCAGGTCAGTGAATACTAAAATGACATTGAATCCTTAGGCGATTCTTGGAAGTCATGTGTAATAAGCGATATACAGTAACAGTGCTGTATACAGTTACAGGGTATTCACTTTAATGACAACAGTACAAATAATGGTATGCATCAGATATGGCAGGCTAGCAGTAATTATACATAAAATCAAAGATTTTCCAGTGTTACCCATTATAATGTTTATATAAGCAAAAGCATGTTGATTCTGATCCATAGAGCTTCATGGTGAAAGTTTTACAGGATAGGTCACCAGTAGAGATGAGCGAACGTACTCGTCCGAGCTTGATGCTCGTTCGAGCATTAGCGTACTCGAGATGCTCGTTACTCGAGACGAGCACCACGAGATGTTCGAGTTACTTCCATTTTCTTCCCAGAAAAGTTTGCGCCGTTTTCTGGCCAATAGAAAGACAGGGAAGGCATTACAACTTCCTCCTGTGAAGTTCCAGCCCTATACCACCCCCCTGCAGTGAGTGGCTGGGGAGATCAGGTGACACCCGAGTATATAAACTGGGGCCGGCCACGGCTCGCCACAGATGCACGCTGAGAGACATTAGGGAAAGTGCCGTCCTGCTGTAGCTGCTATAGGGAGAGTGTTAGGCTGTTATCTTCGTCTTCAAGAACCCCAACGGTCCTTCTTAGGGCCACATCTGACCGTGTGCAGTACGGTTGAGGCTGCTTTTAGCAGTTTTGCACATTTTTTTTTTTTTATATCGGCCGTGCAGACCATAGTGTCCTCAGTCTGCAGTCATTTTACTGAGTATAGGGGCAGTACTGCTGAGGCAGAGACAGTGGTACAGGGAAAGAGATATACTGGCTATATAGGCAGTGGGCTTTTTCAAAAAAATTGGAAAAAAAAATCTTTGGGCTGCCTGTGACCGTGTTCAGTTTGCTGCGTGTCTGCTGGGGGTAGTAGTCGCTCACTATTACCCAGCTAGGTGTTACTGCAGCCTTGCACATAATTTATTCTGGCTGCACTGTGCTTTCAATAACCACAGTCATCCTCCAACAGGGAAATCCATATACAGGCTATATAGGCAGTGGGCTTTTTCCCAAAAATTGGAAAAAAATACTATATTTGGGCTGCCTGTGACCGTCTTCAGTTTACTGCGTGTGTGCTGGGGGTAGTAGTCGCTCATTATTACCCAGCTAAGCCTGTGACCGTCTTCAGTTTACTGCGTGTCTGCTGGGGGTACTAGTAGTCGCTCATTAATACCCAGCCTTGCGCATAATTTTTTCTGGCTGCACTGTGCTTTCAATAACCACAGTCATCCTCCAACAGGGAAATCCATATACAGGCTATATAGGCAGTGGGCTTTTTCCCAAAAATTGGAAAAAAATACTATATGTGGGCTGCCTGTGACCGTCTTCAGTTTACTGCGTGTGTGTTGGGTGTAGTAGTCGCTCATTATTACCCAGCTAAGCCTGCGACCATCTACAGTTTACTGCGTGTCTGCTGGGGGTAGTAGTCGCTCATTAATACCCAGCCTTGCGCATAATTTTTTCTGGCTGCACTGTGCTTTCAATAACCACAGTCATCCTCCAACAGGGAAATCCATATACAGGCTATTTAGGCAAAGGGCTTTTTCCCAAAAATTGGAAAAAAATACTATATTTGGGCTGCCTGTGACCGTCTTCAGTTTACTGCGTGTCTGCTGGGGGTAGTAGTCGCTCATTATTACCCAGCTAAGCGTTACAGCAGGCTTGTGCATAATTGTTTCCTGCTCTGCTGTGTCCGTTACATGATCGCCAGAGTGAAAGAGTATACATATATACGCTGCATACGGTGTCTGTCTGGTTTTTCACCTCACCATTTTAAAAAATTGAAGCAAAATACTTGAGGCCTATCACTGGCCTTTGGCCACTTGACTGGTTCTGCCCTGTGAATTCCAGTAGCTCAGTCATACGCACCTAGGTCTGACTACAGGCTTGCGCATAATTGTTTCCTGGCTCTGCTGTGTCCGTTACATGATCGCCATCATCCCGCCAGAGGGAAAGAGTATACATATATACGCTGCTTACGGTGTCTGTCTGGTTTTTCACCTAGCCATTTTAAAAAATTGAAGCAAAATACTTAAGGCCTACCACTGGCCTTTGGCCACTTGACTGGTTCTTCCCTGTGAATTCCAGTAGCTCAGTCATACGCACCTAGGTCTGACTACAGGTTTGCACATAATTGTTTCCTGGCTCTGCTGTGTCCGTTACATGATCGCCGTCATCCCGCCAGAGGGAAAGAGTATACATATATACGCTGCATACGGTGTCTGTCTGGTTTTTCACCTCCCCATTTAAAAAAATTGAAGCAAAATACTTAAGGCCTACCACTGGCCTTTGGCCACTTGACTGGTTCTGCCCTGTGAATTCCAGTAGCTCAGTAATACGCACCTAGGTCTGACTACAGGCTTGCGCATAATTGTTTCCTGGCTCTGCTGTGCGTTCCGTAAGCGAAGTCAGCCTCCAACCACAGGCCAATAAGCGGCACATTTAATTACAGCGTTTTGTTTCTGCTCTACTCGTAATACACCATGCTGAGGGGTAGGGGTAGGCCTAGAGGACGTGGACGCGGGCGAGGACGCGGAGGCCCAAGTCAGGGTGTGGGCACAGGCCGAGCTCCTGGTCCAGGTGTATCGCAGCCGACTGCTGCGGGATTAGGAGAGAGGCAAGTTTCTGGGGTCCCCAGATTCATCTCAACAATTATTGGGTCCACGCGGTAGACCTTTATTAGAAACTGAGCAGTGTGAGCAGGTCCTGTCATGGATGGCAGAAAGTGCATCCAGCAAACTATCCACCGTCACCACCCAGTCTTCTACGCCGTCCACTGCTGCATCCCTGAATCCTCTCGCTGCTGCTCCTCCCTTCTCCCAGCCTCCTCCCTCCCAGCAAATGACACATTCAGAAGAGCAGGCAGGCTCCCAGGAACTGTTCTCAGGTCCCGGCCTTGAGTGCGAAAAAATGGATCCTCTATCAACTGAGGAGTTTCTCATGACCGATGCCCAACCTTTGGAAAGTTCCCGGGATCCTGGTGAGGAGACTGGGGACTTCCGGCATCTGTCTCAAGAGCTTTCAGTGGGTGAGGAGGACAATGACGATGAGACACAGTTGTCTATCAGTGAGGTAGTAGTAAGGGCAGTAAGTCCGAGGGAGGAGCGAACAGAGGATTCAGAGGAAGAGCAGCTGGTTTGCTAAGCCTACTGAGGACAGGTCTTCAGAGGGGGAGGCAAGTGCAGCAGCAGGGCAGGTTGGAAGAGGCAGTGCAGTGGCCAGGGGTAGAGGCAGGGCCAGACTGAATAATCCACCAACTGTTTCCCAAAGCGCCCCCTCGCGCCATGCCACCCTGTAGAGGCCGAGGTGCTCAAAGGTCTGGCAGTTTTTCACTGAGAGTGCAGACGACCGACGAACTGTGGTGTGCAAGGTTTGTCGCGCCAAGATCAGCCGGGGAGCCACCACCACCAGCCTCACCACCAGCAGCATGTGCAGGCATATGATGGCCAAGCACCCCACAAGGTGGGACGAAGGCCGTTCACCGCCTCCGGTTTGCACCACTGCCTCTCCCCCTGTACCCCAACCTGCCACTGAGATCCAAACCCCCTCTCAGGACACAGGGACGACCGTCTCCCGGCCTGCACCCACACCCTCACCTCCGCTGTCCTCAGCCCCATCCAGCAATGTCTATCAGCGCAGCGTCCAGCCGTCGCTAGCGCAACTGTTTGAGGGCAAACGCAAGTACGCCGCCACACACCCGCGCGCTCAAGCGTTAAATGTGCACATAGCCAAATTGATCAGCCTGGAGATGCTGCCGTATAAGCTGGTGGAAACGAGAGCTTTCAAAAACATGATGGCGGCCCCGCGCTACTCGGTTCCCAGTCGCCACTACTTTTCCCGATGTGCCGTCCCAACCCTGCACGACCACGTCTCCCGCAAGATTGTACGCACCCTCACCAACGCGGTTACTGGCAAGGTCCACTTAACAACGGACACGTGGACAAGCACAGGCGGGCAGGGCCACTATATCTCCCTGACGGCACATTGAGTGAATTTAGTGGAGGCTGGGACCGAGTCAGAGCCTGGGACCGCTCACATCCTACCCACCCCCAGAATTGCGGGCCCCAGCTTGGTGCTGGTATCTGCGGCGGTGTATGCTTCCTCCACTAAACCCCCTCCTCCTCCTCCTCCTCCTATGCAACCTCTGTCTCGCAATCAAGATGTGACAGCAGCAGCACGTCGCCAGCAGTCGGTGTCGCACGGCGTGGCAGCACAGTGGTGGGCAAGCGTCAGCAGGCCGTGCTGAAACTACTCAGCTTAGGAGAGAAGAGGCCCACGAACTGCTGCAGGGTCTAACAGAGCAGACCGACCGCTGGCTTTTGCCGTTGAGCCTCCAACTGGGCATGGTTGTGTGTGACAACGGCCGTAACCTGGTGGCGGCTCTGCAGCTCGGCAGCCTCATGCATGTGCCATGCCTGGCCCACATCTTTAATTTGGTGGTTCAGCGGTTTCTGAAAAGCTACCCACACTTGTCAGACCTGCTCGGAAAGGTGCGCCGGGTCAGCGCACATTTCCGCAAGTCCAACACGGACGCTGCCACCCTGCGGACCCTGCAACATCGGTTTAATCTGCCAGTGCACCGACTGCTGTGCGACGTGCCCACATGGTGGAACTCTACGCTCCACATGTTGGCCAGGCTCTATGAGCAGCGTAGAGCTATAGTGGAATACCAACTCCAACATGGGCGGTGTAGTGGGAGTCAGCCTTCTCAATGCTTTACAGAAGAGTGGGCCTGATTGGCAGACATCTGCCAGGTCCTTGCAAACTTTGAGGAGGCTACCCAGATGGTGAGCGGCGATGCTGCAATCATTAGCGTCACCATTCCTCTGCTATGCCTCTTGAGAAGTTCCTTGCAAAGCATAAAGGCAGACGCTTTGCGCTCGGAAACGGAGGTGGGGGAAGACAGTATGTCGCTGGATAGTCAGAGCACCCTCATGTCTATATCTCAGCGCGTGGAGGGGGAGGAGCCTGAGGAGGAGCAGGGGGAAGAGACAGCCGGGCCCACTGCTGAGGATACCCATGCTGCTTGCCTGTCATCCTTTCAGCGTGTATGGCCTGAGGAGGAGGAGGAGGATCCTGAAAGTGATCTTCCTAGTGAGGACAGCCATGTGTTGCGTACAGGTACCCTGGCACACATGGCTGACTTCATGTTAGGATGCCTTTCTCGTGACCCTCGCGTTACACGCATTTTGGCCACTACGGATTACTGGGTGTACACACTGCTCGACCCCCGGTATAAGAAGAACCTTTCCACTCTCATACCCGAAGAGGAAAGGGGTTCGAGAGTGATGCTATACCACAGGACCCTGGTGCACAAACTGATGGCAAAATTCCCATCCGACAGCGCTAGTGGCCGAAGGCGCAGTTCCGAGGGCCAGGTAGCAGGGGAGGCGCGGAGATCAGGCAGCATGTACAGCGCTGGCATAGGAACACTCTCTAAGGCCTTTGCCAGCTTTATGGCTCCCCAGCAAGACTGTGTCACCGCTCCCCAGTCAAGGCTGAGTCGGCGGGAGCACTGTAAAAGGATGATGAAGGAGGACATAGCCGATCGCACAACCGTCCTCCGTGACGCCTCTGCTCCGTACAACTACTGGGTGTCGAAGCTGGACACGTGGCCTGAACTTGCGCTGTATGCCCTGGAGGTGCTTGCTTGCCCTGCGGCTAGCGTCTTGTCAGAGAGGGTGTTTAGTGCGGCTGGGGGAATCATCACGGATAAGCGTACCCACCTGTCAACTGACAGTGCCGACAGGCTTACACTCATAAAGATGAAGAAAGCCTGGATTTCCCCAGACTTCTCTTCTCCACCAGCGGACAGCAGCGGTACCTAAACAATACGTAGGCTTCACCCGCGGATGGAAGCAACGTTCTCTATCACCATAAAAAACGGGGACCTTTTAGCTTCATCAATCTGTGTATTATATTCATCCTCCTCCTCCTGAAACCTCACATAATCACGCCGAACGGGCAATTTTTCTTAGGCCCACAAGGCTCAGTCATATTACTTTTGTAAAAAATGTTTATACGTTTCAATGCTCATTAAAGCGTTGAAACTTGCACCTGAACCAATTTTTATTTTAACTGGGCTGCCTTCAGGCTTAGTTACAAATTAAGCCACAGTAACCAAAGCGATTAATGGGTTTCACCTGCCCTCTTGGTTGGGCATGGACAATTTTTCTGAGGTACATTAGTACTGTTGGTACACCAATTTTTTTGGGCCCTCGTCTACAGTGTAATCCTAGCAATTTTTATGGGCTTCTCCTGCACTCATGGTACAGCAAGGTGTGTGGGGTTGGCCTACACTTTTGCTACATAAATGTAACTGGGGCCTTGTCTATACTGCAACTACTGAAATGTGAAAGAGACTGTTATCTCCCTAAACTGCTGCAACGGGAATGTTACTGTGGCCTGTCTTGACTGCTACTACTACTGAAATGGAACTAAGACTGTGCTCCCTCTATACTGCAGCTTCGGAATTGTTACTGGGGCCTGTCTTGACTGCTACTATTACTGAAATGGAACTAAGACTGTGCTCCCTCTATACTGCTGCTAGTGATATGTTACTGGGGCCTGTCTAGACTGCTACTACTACTGAAATGGAACTAATACTGTGCTCCCCCTATACTGCTGCTAGTGATATGTTACTGGGGCCTGTCTTGACTGCTACTACTACTGAAATGGAACTAAGACTGTGCTCCCTCTATACTGCTGCTTCGGAATTGTTACTGGGGCCTGTCTTGACTGCTACTATTACTGAAATGGAACTAAGACTGTGCTCCCTCTATACTGCTGCTAGTGATATGTTACTGGGGCCTGTCTAGACTGCTACTACTACTGAAATGGAACTAATACTGTGCTCCCCCTATACTGCTGCTAGTGATATGTTACTGGGGCCTGTCCAGACTGCTACTACTACTCAAATGGAACAAATACTGTGCTCCCCCTATACTGCTGCTAGTGATATGTTACTGGGGCCTGTCTAGACTGCTACTACTACTGAAATGGAACTAATACTGTGCTCCCCCTATACTGCTGCTTTGGAATTGTTACTGGGGCCTGTCTTGACTGCTACTATTACTGAAAAGGACGGTTGGGCAGCATGTTACCCAGGAGAAGTGGCAGCGGAGTGTCATGCAGGCAGTGATTGTGCTTTGTTGGAGGTAGTGTGGTGCTTAGTTAAGGTATGCATTGCTAATGAGGGTTTTTCAGAAGTAAAAATTGTTGGGGGGGGGGGGGCCCACTCTTGCCGCTATTGTGCCTTAATAGTGGGACCTGGGAACTTGAGATGCAGCCCGACATGTAGCCCCTCACCTGCCCTATCCGTTTCTGTGTCGTTCCCATCACTTTCTTGAATTTCCCAGATTTTCACAAATGAAAACCTTAGCGGAGCATAGGTCCCATACAAAAATGCTCGGGTCGCCCATTGACTCCAATGGGGTTCGTTACTCGAAACAAACCCTCGAGCATCGCGGGAAGTTCGACTCGAGTAACGAGCACCCGAGCATTTTGGTGCTCGCTCATCTCTAGTCACCAGGCCTTTCCCTAGCTCATAGAACTAAGCGACACGACAGGCACCGAGAAAGAGGGTAGGAAGAATCCAATGGCTGGATGTTTTTAAGGACAGAAATGTCCAAGAAGGTTGGGGAATTTTAAGAAATGAGATTCTCAAAGCACAATTGTTAACAATCCCTAAAAGAAGGAAGAATGGGAAGCATTTAAAGAGACCAGGATGGATGAAAACAGAACTTGCACACATGTTAAAAAGAAAGAAAATATATTTTTATCAAATGGAAAGAGGGTGGGAGAATCTAAAGAAGAATATAATGCAGTCTGCAGAAACTGTAGGGCAAGTATCAGAAAAGCTAAAGCTAATAATGAATTGAGGCTTGCAACAGAGGTCAAAAGCAATAAAAAAGGATTTTGGGGGTATGTCAAAAGCAAGAGAAAAGTCAAAGATGCTATTTGATGCTTACAAGATAAAAAAGGGTGAATTGGTTTAGAATGATGTTGAGAAGGCCGAACTTTTAAATTGCTATTGTCAGGGTACCAGGGAAAGCAGGAGTCGGGGGTCCCTGCAACGTAGCCCACAACCCCTGTCCCTGCCTACTTGTGGGGAAAACCACAATCCCTGGAAACAGTAAACAAATGGACAGACAAACAGACAACCAGAGCGAAGCACAAAGGGAAAACAGCAAAGCAGTCCAGGAGCAAGCCAAAGGTCAAGCACGAAAAGTCAGTCCGGAAAACGCAGTACAGGCAGGAGGAGACAAAATCAGGTGAGGGGAAAAGCCGAGGTCAATACACTAATAATCAGGAATGCAGAGTAACGCTGGTGAGGGAAAGGAAGCCCATTCAAACACTGGCAGTGTCAGGAAGCAACTGAGGGGTTTAAATGCTGTCAGGGCACCCGCCCCAGCAGCTGATTGGGCCAGAGCACCTGACAGCAGCAGAATAATCAGAGAGTGCTGGGAGAACCTCCCTCAGCACTAGCTGACCCACTTAGGTCAGAGGAAATGCAGCAGGCTGCCATGGCAACAGGAACGCAGTGCCGGGCAGCAGCCGCCACATTCCTAACACCTCTGCACCGTATAGGAGCCGAGCGGTCAGGAGTGGTGACCAGCGTCGGAGTCCCCCTGCGCCGCACACCTGCCGCAGGGGCGACAGTGTCCACTGTGCAGGCACGGCGACCCCGATAGCCGCCCATCCTGACAGCTATTTTGTATCTGTTTTCTCTCAGAAAGTAGATGAAACATCAACTGATCTGCTCTGTGCTATTGGGGGAATAAACGAATGCAGGCTAACTATAAGCAGAGAGATGATGAGGGAACACTTAGTTAACTTAAATGAATTCAAGTCTCAAGGTCCAGATGAAATACATCCTAGGATATTAAAGGAAGCAGTGGAGGTAATTGCTGAACCACTTGCCATAATCTTTGAAAATTCCTGGAGAACAGGAGAAGTCCCAGAAGATTGGAAAAGGACAAATCTTGTCCCTATCTTCAAAACAGGGAAGAAGGTGGATTCAGTAAACTACAAGCCTGTGAGCCTAACTTATATACTGGGAAAGATCTTTCAACAAATTATTAAACAGCATGTATACAAGTACTTGGATGAAAATGGAGTAATTAACCAGAGCCAGCTTGGATTTGTAACAAACAAGTCATGCCAGACAAATCTAATTTTTTTCTATGACAGAATCATCGACTGGGTTGATTAGGAAAAGGCAGTGGATATAGTATATCTTGACTTTAGTAAAGCATTTGACAAAGTATCTCATACTATACTTATTGAAAAAATGACCAAATATGAGACTGACAACTGGCTAAGTGATCGTACTCAAAGAGTGGTCATAAATGGCTGCACATCCAAGTGGAAGAATATATCAAGTTGGGTACCACAAAGCTTTTTCCTGGGGCCAGTGTTGTTCAATCTTTTTATAAATGATCTGGAGGAAGAAATTGATGGGTAACTGATCAAATTTGCTGACGACACAAAGCTATGAGGGACAGCTAACACTAGGGAAGAGAGGGAGAGGATTCAAAAATATCTAGAAAAGCTTGAACAGGGGGTGGCGACTAACAGAATAGTATTTAACAAGGAGAAATACAAAGTCCTACATTTGGGCAAGAAAAATGAAAAAAGCACATACATAATGGGAGAATTGGGCTAAACAGCAGCACACGTGAAAAAGACTTGGGTATACGAATAGATCATAGATTGAACATGAGTCAACAATGTGATGCAGCAGCCAAAAAGGCAAACACAATTCTGGGATGTATTAAGAGAAGCATAGAGTCTAAATCACGTGAGATCATTATCCCCCTCTACTCTTCCTTAGTCAGACCTCATCTGGAATACTATGTCCAGTTTTGGGCACTCCACGTTAAAAAGGCATAGACAAACTGGAGCAAGTTCAAAGAAGAGTTACCAAGATGCTGAGCGGTCTGCAAATCATGTCCTACAAGGAATGGTTAAATGATCTGGGAATTATTAGCTTGCAAAAAAGAAGGCTGAGAGGAGACTTAATAGCTGTCTACAAATATCTGAAGGACTGTCACAGTGCAGAGGGATCAGCCCTATTCTCATTTGCACAAGTAAAGATTAGAAGCAATGGGATCTAATTGAAAGGGAGGAGACACATTTAGATATTAGAGAAAACTTTCTGACAATGAGGGTAAGCAATGAGTGGAACAGGTTGCCACAGGAGGTGGTGAGTTCTCCTTCAATGAAAGTATTCAAACAGAGGCTGGAGATACATCTGTCTGGGATGATTTAGTGAATCCTGCTCTGAGCAGGGGGTTGGACCAGGTGACCCTGGAGGTCTCTATAATCTATGATCATCACTGTTGGTATGTCACGTGTTGCCACTCTCCCGCCATGAGAGGACTGTCCTACAGAGCATTCAAAAGTCAGACACGACTGAAGGGATAGAATTGGAATTAGAATAAGTAAAACTTGACAAACTGGAGGAAGTTCAGAGAAGAGCTACTAGGATGGTGAGCGGTCTGCAAATCATCTCCTATGAGGAAAGGTTAAAAGATCTGGGAATGTTTAGCTTGCATAAAAGGAGGCTGAGAGGAGACTTAATAGCGGTCTACAAATATCTGAAGGGCTGTCACAGTGCAGAGGGATCAGCCCTATTCTCATTTGCACAAGGAAAGACTAGAAGCAATGAGATGAAACTGAAAGGGAGAAGACAGATTAGATATTAGACAGTGAGCGTGATGAATGAGTGGAACAAGTTGTCACAGGAAGTGGTGAGTTCTCCTTCAATGGAAGTCTTCAGAGGCTGGACAGACATCTGTCTGGGATTAATTAGTGAATCCTGCATTGAGCAGGAGTTGGACCCGATGACCCTGGAGGTCCTTTCCAACTCTACCATTCTATAATTCAGTAGCACTTCGAAAAGTTATGAATTTATTTAGCCAATGCTACATTTTGAGACACTTAATAGAGTGAGTCTAAATTTGCCGTTTTTTGTTTTCTTTTACAAAGAGTGGACCTTTGGATCATAATCTCATGGATTTGCACTTGTCATAAACTACAATTCATGGTCCTGCTCGGGTAAGCATATATATATATAATTAGTATGATTAGTGTGTACAACAAAATCCCCTTTTCGTCACTTTTTATTAGGAAGTGTAAATGGTCTGTCAGATTCCTGATCTTAAAACACACCATAATGTGTGCTGTTGCACAGATGTTGGCTATTAGATGACGAGAGAGATTTTCAATGTGGGTGAGCAGCAGACAACTGGAACCAATGCAATGTACAGTGTGAAAATAAAAGCTTGGATTTAATATATAATTTAATTATGAAATCAAGAAAGACAGGAAACATATTTGCTTTTATAAGAAAGATCAACCACCAGAAACCATCTATGAGTTAAATGTAGTGATAGCCTTCCAATGGAGGCTAAGAAAAGTTATCCAGCTGTGGCAATTTCCATTAGATCTGTTGAGTTTGCCATAACTTGATAACATTTAGATAATATTATTGTTGACTACAACCTTTGGTTGTTTGGGTTTCAATGTTTGTCAGTTTCTAAGGGTGCATTATTGCCGAATTCATCTCTATGATATAACTTGAGGCACATCACACAGCCATGTTCTGGTCCACGTATAATCTGTGTGTTTCTTGCAGAAGTCAATTCCACATAAAGAAAAAATATTGAATAAAAGTGTATTGTACAGCTGTAGTTATAAGATATTACTATGTAGTAGAAATGAATCCAGTCCACAGCTTCGGGAAAATTTTCTCCACTGAGACCCAACTGCATGGTTGGCAAAGGAGAGTCCTATACACCTTTAGCACCAGCTAGAGGGCTTTCAAAGGTATGATACAAAATGTAATTAGAACTTAGGAAACCAATAGAGTTGTAATCATCTTATTCATTCATGGCATATCCACAGGAGGTACAGGTCCCTCCTCTTCTTTAAACCTAATTCCAAGATTCTGTGCAGCTGATTACCCATTAAATTAAATAAAAAGGTAACCATCTCCAGTGAAATCTATGGGAGATACAAAAGGAGATGAGTGCTGTTGGACTGTAATACTGAAAAACGTCACACAGAATCAACTAACAGTTGTCATGGGACCCCCATTCTCCTTACAGGTAAAAGTTCCAGATATGGGACTGGTACCTACAGTATCATGCAATTATGGCATATTCTGTGGCTATGCCATGTATATGTAAGAAGAAAATAGCCCTTTAGTAGAGTATTCAAGTCAATGAGATCAAATGTATAGGCAGATGGTGAAAAAATCTGCCGAAGAACATAGAGAGAAATCAACTAAAGTCGATCAATCTTGTGTTGCATATAGGGCCGTGAATCTACTGTCAATATGCCATCATTATCTAGATTTTTGAATTTTTTTTTCCAGCAGATACAACATCCTGAATAAGGTAATAAAATGGTAATTTGAGTATAATCTTCCAGCCTGCCATTGCCACTATAACTAATGATACGTAGAACTTTTTTTGGCCGAATGAAGGCCAGCAACTCCATGTTGTATTGATTTCACAAATGCATGGAAGATGTCTATAGGGAAAGGCCATGCCGCCTGGATAGCCACCTACATACCTATAGTATTTGTAGATGCAGGATCTTTGGTGTGAATAGACCTCTTAGCCACATCCATAAATGGTCGATTGGGCTCATGTTGGGCAAATGTGCAGACCACACCATTTGTAGAATGTTCCTTAAACCAATTCTGGGCAACTTGGGCCTGATGGCACAGAGCATAGTCCTGCTGGAATATCCCATCATTGTGGAAGTACATGAAGTTCATGAAGGGCTGCAAATGGTCACTAAGCAGTGGAACTTAGCAGGCACCCAGTCAATGACGTGTTGAGGTGGACCAATGGACCCAACCCATGCGATTAGAACACACCACACACCAATATGGAACCACCGACCTGCAAAGTGACTTGTTAACAACTGGGGTCCATAGCTCATGGGGTCTTGCCACACATGAACACTACCATCAGCCCGAAACAGATGGTACTATGACTCATCAGACCACGCCGCATGTTGCCAGTCCTCTCGGGTCCAGTTAGAAAGCTCATGAGCCTCGTGAGTTGCTTTGTCTGGTGTTGTGATGTTAACAGAGGCACTCTGGTGGGTCTTCTGCTTCAATATCTCATGGAAGCAAAAGAATGCTGCACTGACTCAAGAGCATGAGTGTGGGCTTGCTGTATTGAAGGTGGATGTGATTTCTGCCAAACTCACTTGTCTGTTCACACAATTCTAGCCAGATGCTGGTGTTCGTGATAATTACAGTCCTGGGAGCGGTCATGGTTCTGTCCACTGTGAGTGGTAATGCCTTCTATGACATATTTTTAGTACGCTCATTACACTGTGTGTTGAAAAATGTTAAATGTCTGCACAACCTCAGAAATGGAATGTCCCATTCGTCTGGAACCCACTATTATGCCTCATTCGAACTCTGATGATTCACGTCATTTTGCCATGAGCACGCTGGCCATTGTTCAACCACATTCACAAGATAACACCTCCCTACTTATACAAGTGTGGGCATTTGCAAGCCATCACCTATGGTAATGCTACTTCATAATAAATTTACATATCGCTATTCTATGACTTTTGGCATGCCAATGTATGTATGCTATGCATATCTGCCACATGGACCTCTCTTTATGTTGCACTAGTGGTAATCCTTAACATTACAGATGTCACAATTACACCATTGATGTAGCACACCATTCATACACTTACTATTCGAACGAGGTACTATGTTGATAGCATAGCCATACCACTATGTTTATAGCATTGGGTAATGCTAAGGATTACTATATGCATAAAATAAAGTAGAGGTCCATCTAACAGAAGTGATCAAGGGTAGATGTACATGTCAATATATTATATACTAAAGCCTCAACATTTCGATTATTTAAAGTTTGGTTTTGATGACTAAGATCCACAGACTGAAGACTTTGACACTGATTTTTATATAACATAGATCCTACCTGTCAATCTGTCAATAAGGCATGTGATTATTTTGGTTATTTTTTTGTGATGTCACAAACCCTTAACTTCACTTTGTTCTTCCTGCCCACCAAAAATTCCTTTTCTTGATGACATCACATACTCTTTCCTATTGACACAGATGTGATACTTCAATAGATTTGTATGACCTGTATGGATTAAAGACCTAACTTGCCATGTGGTACTTATTAACAGTGTGAACATGTGACTTTTATCCCTATCTAAAAGTAGCATTGACAGATGGACAGAATTAATATACTGTTCATCGAAAATTATCACAACGTTTTCTTCCTTTACGGACATGCCCTCAATCCTGTATTGAGTTATCGCTGTATTATTACTACACAACCTATTTTCATTCATCGATGTATGTAACTAATGCACTGTACGTTTTGGTGACCCACATTACTGATCCTGTTATCTTTTGCTTTGACATTATCTGGCATCCACCTCTTAGAATAACACGGCCTGCAGTGATACTATCGTTGTCACCTGACTGATGAATATACTCCAGAGATATTCCAGGAGGTGGTATTGTTGGAGGAGGAAAAAAAAACCTATTGTATTCCCAGGAAAGTTGAGTTTAGACAGCTGCCTGGAAAGCAGATTCTATAAACCATCTCATGGCCTTTACCCTATCACCATCTTTCTATTTTTCAAGTTATTATTCTCGAAGCTTAGGAAAATAATACAAATGGAAGGCTAGTTGCCAAACTATACAACGCCTGAAGTTCTTCTGACAACAGCGAGCAGCTGTTTCTAAAAAACATATTTATTGATTTGCTCGATACATTTTTGTCCTTTAACAGAGTAAATGCAGATTAAATGAAGCGGGGCACTGAACATTTCTAGCCTTAAACAAACAGAGTTCTCAGTCACTAGGTTGGAATGTCGAAGTGACATCGGAAAGCGGAAATATCAATCGTTACGGCTTTAAGAAAAATGGAAATAACCTTTGCAGAAATTATTCAAAATATTTTTACTAATTTCTAATTCAGGAATGTGGCCGTGGGAAGCAGGGATGACTATACTGTGAAAACCTTCCCAAAACTTATCTGAACGGTGATTTTAATTTCAACTTGAGGAACCATTCCAATGGAAATCATTCCAAAATACAATGAAATAGGATCCAGTAATATGCAGGGAGTTTACTCTATTTCCCAAACATATCAACATTATTTTCTGCAGACCTTCCTGTTCTATAGTAACTATAAGTGAGTAGTAGCTTTGAAGAACACTTAATGTTTAATCGGAATATTCAGGTTCGCAACCTCCCACTCCTGACCCCAAGTGATATTTGCAAAAGTCCAAGAAGGAGTCATATAGAATGTCCGCACACTAGAATGTTACATGAAGACCCCCTTCACAAGGGCGTATTTAATGTTTAATCGGAATATTCAGGTTTGCAACCTCCCACTCCTGACCCCAAGTGATAGTCACAAAAGTCCAAGAGGCAGTCATATAGAATGTCTGCACACTAGAATGCTACATGAAGACCACCTTCACAAGGGCATATTTAATGTTAAATCAGAATATTCAGGTTCGCAACCTCCCACTCCTGACCCCAAGTGATATTCACAAAAGTCCAAGAGGCAGTCATATAGAATGTCTGCACACTAGAATGCTACATGAAGAACTCCCTTCACAAGGGCATATTTAATGTTAAATCGGAATATTCAGGTTCGCAACCTCCCACTCCTGACCCCAAGTGATTTTCACAAAAGTCCAAGAGGCAGTCATATAGAATGTCTGCACACTAGAATGCTACATGAAGACCACCTTCACAAGGGCATATTTAATGTTAAATCAGAATATTCAGGTTCGCAACCTCCCACTCCTGACCCCAAGTGATATTCACAAAAGTCCAAGAGGCAGTCCTATAGAATTTCTGCACACTAGAATGTTACATGAAGACCCCCATCACAAGGGCATATTTAATGTTTAATCGGAATATTCAGGTGCGCATCCTTCCACTCCTGACCCCAAGTGATATACACAAAAGTCCAAGAAGCCGTTATATATACTGTCCGCACACTAGAATGTTATATTAAAACCCCCTTCACAAGGTCGTATTAGTGCACGCACAATACGTAGAAGATAGGACCCATTAATGCCAATGGGTTGGGTCATATATGTGTTTTTTACTTATACATTTTGGTGGCACAAAAAATGCAGTATGCTCTATTTTCTTGCACAATTGTGCACCCAAAGTCCTCCTAAAAGTCAATGGGGATGCGCAAATGTGCACAAAATACGTTAGGAGATGCGTGAAGCACTGCAAAAATGTTCAGGAAAAAGAACACTTTTGGGACTCATTAGACTAATTAGTCAATTCAAATCAACATGCCTTGCGCACAGGAAAAAAGGCTGATGAGCGCTCAAATATGCGTTGTTCATTCAAAAAATATTTAGCGCTCAGGTGTGTGTAAATACGCATAAGCTAAAGGTCTGGCTGACATGAAAAATCTGCTAAAAAGGGCCTTACTTTTGTATGGGTTGATTTAGTATTGCAGTTCAGTCGCGTTCATTTAACTACTGCTCAGCAGCAAAATCGGACAGAAGCTTATGGGGGGAAAAAGTTGCACTGTTTTTCGAAACAAAATCTCTTTTTGCTCAGTTTCAGATATGCGTATTGTAAGGCTGATCCATATTACGGCTGTGTAGATAACATTACAACCGTATGTCATCAGTATTTGATGTGTTTTTGCGCAATAATAGCAATATGGAGGTAAATACCGGCAAAATAGGTCATGTCGTGCTTTAAAAAGAACAGCCATGAAACATACGGCCATGTGAATAGATACGTAGATTTACATTAGCTCCATAATACGGTCTGCAAAACACCGACCAAATATGGAGCTAAAGTATGCTCATCTGAAAACTGCCTTTTTTCTAATCTCAGACAACCCTTTTAAGAGTTTTTGTCCTCGCAGTAGTCACACAGGGAGGCGAGAAGTCACTAGTGAATATTTGGCCCCGAGGCTGGATTCACACCAGTGTATTTGCTCGCATATTATTTGCACATGAAAAATTTGCCATACAGAGAAAGTAGAACCCATTGATTTCAATGGGTTCGTTCATATGCGAATATTTGGCATGCGCAATTTTGTAGCGCAAAACAATAGGCAAGTGTGCTCTTTTCTCTTGTGCATTTGCGCAGGGATAGAGACCATTTTGAACTCATAAAGCTATTGGCCATTTCAATGGCTGGGAGCATCGGTGCGTGGGTTTTTTGTCCCACCGAATTGCACCCAACTTGTGCGTGCTAAAAGTACAATAAATTACGCAATGCTCATTCCACAAAAACATGTCACAAATACGCATACACTCGTGTGAGTCTAGCCTGAAGAATAAAAATAAATATTTTTACCCATTAGCGCTAACGTACCGCTACTTAGTCAGTGAAATACTTTCAGTCTTCTATAAAGACAGACAAAACAGCGCCCCACATTCAAAGTACAATGTTAGTGCAGGTCATCTCCTGGAGCGCATGGACCAGCTGCCCAGCAATTGGAAATGTTCAGTGAAGGAATCTCAACATCTGTTCAGCTTTAAAAGCAATCTATATCAGAAGAAACTCCAACACATGTTGTTGTTATTAGCCGTTTAGTCGTTCACGGCCCTCGGTGACCCTAAAGGCGAGCTCCCTCCATGTTTTTCGGTTTTGCACTGCTTCCATTGTGTGATATCCATGCCAGTATCAGCTCTGACAGTATCAGCCATTGTGTTCTTTGGTGGCCAGGTCTTCTTTTGCCACTGATCTGTCCAAGCATTATAGATTTTTCTAGTGACTCTGCTCACATTTCATGGCCAAAATCCGTGAATCTGAGCCCGGTCATCTTGTCCTCTGTGAGCCTGAGCCCGGTCATCTTGTCCTCCGTGAATCTGAGCCTGGGCATGTTGTCCTCCGTAAGCCTGAGCCCGGTCATCTTGTCCTCCGTGAATCTGAGTCTTGAGATCTTGTCCCCCGTAAGCCTGAGCCTAGACATCTTGTCCTCCGTAAGCCTGAGCCTAGACATCTTGTCCTCTGTGAGCCTGAGCCCGGTCATCTTGTCCTCCGTGAATCTGAACCTGGGCATGTTGTCCTCCGTAAGCCTGAGCCCGGTCATCTTGTCCTCCGTGAATTTGAGTCTTGAGATCTTGTCCCCCGTAAGCCTGAGCATAGACATCTTGTCCTCCGTAAGCCTGAGCCTAGACATCTTGTCCTCTGTGAGTCTGAGCCCGGTCATCTTGTCCTCCAGTGATATATCAGGTCTTATACAATCCAGGACTTCTCTGTTTGTTACTCTCGCTGTCCAGGACATATGCAGCAGCTTTTGCCAGCACCACAGCTCAAGTACATCAATCCTCCTTCTACCGTTTTTTTTGCAGTCCAGCTTTCACATCTATACATGGCTCTGGGGGAAACGGTAGTTTGTGCTATCCTGTGTTTAGTTGCTATACCGATATCCCTACTTTTCCAAATTTTGTCCATATTTAGCCATTGCACTATGTTGATTTTTTTTTCTTTTAAATAAACTTTATTTAAATTTTTTCCACCAGACCACTTAAACTTGCACTCTACATATATTATTAGGACTCCCGCATCATGGAAGTGGCAATATAGTGACAGAGGGAGATTGTGGCGCTTCAGGGATTATATGGCTGTGAATGGAGTTATACCCGATTCTGGTTTTTGCAGCAGGATGCTGGCTATATTTCGCAGCCAACACCCCGAATGTATGCCCATTGTGTTAAGGCGCTGATACTTTTGCATTCTGGTGCGGTTAAGCACTTTGTACAGGTTTTAGAATCAAACTCTTTACTTTTGTCCTTTAATAATTTTGGTTATTCGAAACACACAGTGAAAAGGTCTATTGAGGAACTGTAAATACATCCTCACCTGGTCCATACCGGGGTCAGCGGGAAAGAGTGGATAACAGAGTGTTTTTCCCAATAGATAAGAAGATAGAGGACCTATTTAAATTGCTGACTACATCCACATTTTGTTAAATATCCACTTACTGCACACATGGTTTTATAGCTTGGCCTCAGCACATCGGAGCTGAAATATGAAGCCGGTCACATTTCATCCTCTAGAAGAAGCTTTAGGACAACGATCCAAGAATGTATTTGATACTGAAATATACAGATGTGACAAAAATGATTTTAGACTCACCTGATGTGGACTGACTGTCTCACAGCATGCCGCAACTCCGCCGGTGCTAATTCACCTTCATTGATGTGTGGCACCGATCCACTCTACCGCCTAATTCCCGTGAAGACCCAAAGGAAGGGCTCAGTGCACGCCAGTAGCAGATGCAGGAATAAAACAGGTTAAAAAGGATCCGGCGCTCTCGGGGTGCAAGTGGATGACATGTAAGAAGGCAGAAAGGAATGCACTTACCTCTGTGAGGGGTCCGCACCGCTCACACCTAAGGAAAGATATATCAGTTTGATATATTAGACTGTACACAGATCATACTTGATGGGGAACTTTATGTTGCGATATTTATGAAAAAAATGCCCTAAATTGTGACCTAATCATTAACCCCTTAACGACCTACACCTTTTGACAGCAGCTGTTAAGGGGCTTTATTCTAATGCACCATCTTTTGACAGCGCTGCATAAGAACCCTGGCACAGGTGTCCCGTGCCAGAGAGAGCGGGTACCCAGCTGTCGAATTACAGCCTGGTGCCTGCTCTAACAGCAGGGACCACAGAAACCTCCAATCCCCATTACTTAACTCTTTGCATGCCTCGGCCAGTGCGACTGTGGCATGTAAAATGCTGACAGAGGGAGGGAACTCCCTCTCTCACCCATGAGACCCCTGCAATGGGATTTCAGGATTCTGATTTGTTGTTTTGGCACCTGGAGGCATCAATATGGCCTCTGGGTCTGACAGCTATAGTGACCTCTGGCTGAGCTTTATAGGCTTTCTAATACACTACTATATTGAAGTATAGTAGTGTAGTAGAAGAATCATCAAATGTGGTGATAATAAAGTGGCCTAGTAGGACAAAAATAAAAAGTTAAAAAGTATTTTAAAAATTCTTAAAAAATAAATAAAAATATTAAAACCCCACTTTTCCCTGTACTGTATGTAAAAAATAAAATTAAAAAAATCACACATTTGGTATTTCTGCGTTTGTAATGACCCAGAGAAAAAACGAACAGTGCATATAATGAAAAGCAAATACAAAAAAAATGGCAAAAAGGCTTCCTTACTAAGGGGTTAAAGACTGTATGAAAAGCAACATTGACACGCCTCCTAACAAATAGTAACCCTAAGGGCTTATTCAGACGACCGTATATTGTCCGCGTATTCACGCCGGCCGATATACGGCATCCCTCTCTGCAGGGGGAGGAGGCTGGGAGAGCCAGGAGCAGTGTTCTGAGCTTCCGCCCCCCCCCCCTCCGCCAACTCTCCGCCCCTCTGCTCTATTTGCAATGAGGGAAGGCGGGATGGGGCGGAGCTAGTTCCCAACACTTAGCCCCGCCCTGCCTCCTCTCATTGCAAATAGTGCAGAGGGGCAGAGAGGGGGTGGAAAGGGGGCGGGAGCTCAGAGCACTGCTCCTGGCTCTTCCAGCCTCCTCCCCCTGCAGAGAGAGACACCGTATATCTGCCGGCGTGAATACCCGGCCGATATACGGTCGTCTGAATAAGCCCTAATAAGAATAATAAATGTAGGATCTTTACACCCCGGTTATCAATGTGCAGTTTTTCCTAAAGTCACAATAGTGCTAATTTCACAACGGCAAACAATGTAATGGTGTAAAGTTTGAGCTAGTGCAGAAAAAGTCAGATCTATCTCAATATGCTATTTACTGCTTAGTATGTTTGAGGCCAAAATCTCTATGGTGTAAAATTTGTGCGGCTCACCATAAAAGACTAAATAAATAAATAAAAATCTATATTTTATCTCTTTAGACCTAAAATCCTGAGATATTAGTATATATCTCCATAGCAGTTGGGGCTCTATTTCACTTATATAGAGTTACTACACTTACATAAATAATAACATTCAGGGCTTCTTCTGATTGGCGTGATTTAGACTCGTTATCCAGCCATGATAATCACGGGCGCAAAACAGGACGAAACAAAACAATTGATTTCAATGGTTTCGTTTTCATTAGCGGTTTTGTCACCAGTTAATAGTACAGGTGAGAAAAGATAAGACTTGCCCTATCTTTCCCACAAGTAGTTAATACACATCTCAAAATATGAAAAAATGCAGATTTAAGAAAAATAGAAAATGTATTAATACTGATAAAGCAAGTCCTTTAATAGGAAATCCAAGAAGCAGCTGGAAGCTATAAATCACTTTTTATTTAGAGAACCGGAGCTTCTTCAGGGTCCTCTACAAGTACACAGCATATCAGAAGAACATGGAGCCGTCCTCAAAGTCCAAAGGAGCAGCTCATCTTGATCCAGGTAAAGAGCAGTACAAGAACATGCAGTACCGCACTCTACTGTAGAGGGGCGCTAATGGACAGCCAATCAATGAATGCACTTCAGTATGACAGGGGTTTTACCAGTGAAAAGATCAAGCTAATTGGTCAGATCCTCCAGCCAATCTCATGTACGGCACATCCAGACTGTTTTTTGATACTGTATAGTATGTTGAGGGGTTCGAGTTTGAACATTCGGGGAAAATATTGTACTTTGTTGCCATTGTAAATGGAGGGACCACTGTATCATAAAAAGAATTAAGGAAACTTCATTAGCAAGAGGGTTCCTTAGTTTTTGGTCTCAGGGTCCAGCTGAAGATGTTCTCATTTGTTCTGACTTTGTAGTTCTGATTCTGGCTATACACGGACTACTCTGCATTCTCTACTCTGATATCCACTTGCTTCATTGACCATTCTCTTGTCTGCTGCCTGTCCCCACTCCTGTCCTGCTTCTACCGTGCTGAAGCTGCTCTGTGTGCCCTGACCTCTGGATTGTGTCTTCTTGTGCTGACATATAGTATATGATGCCTGCCTCAATTCGGGACTCCTCTGTCACTGTTCACATGTATCTACTGTAGGTATGTAGTTGTATCAGCAGCAGGTACCACTTCTAATATAATGGCCTGCAGCCCCCCAGGTGAAGACCAGGGTTTCTCAGGTGGCAACTCTAGATTGGCCCAAAATCAAACCAGTGTGTGGCACAGTGAATTCTCATCTACAGGATCATACCGACACATTGATAAATTTCCCCCAGTTGTGCCAAAAAAGTGGAGTACACTGCAACAAATTGAGTCAAATTTATTATCTGCTTAGACAAATTTTGTGTTTTTGTAAAACTTTTTTAAAGTGGAAAGCAAGTGGAAAGAAAAGTTATAAAAGGTGCCAAATAGAGATGAGCGAGCATACTCGTCCGAGCTTGATACTCGTTCGAGTATTAGGGTGTTCGAGATGCTCGTTACTTGAGACGAGCACCACGCGATG
Organism: Eleutherodactylus coqui; assembly: GCF_035609145.1. Classification (NCBI taxonomy): domain Eukaryota; kingdom Metazoa; phylum Chordata; class Amphibia; order Anura; family Eleutherodactylidae; genus Eleutherodactylus; species Eleutherodactylus coqui. The sequence goes on from NC_089841.1 coordinate 231,500,854, forward strand.
TTCGAGTCACTTTCATTTTCTTCCCTGAGAAATTTGCGCGCTTTTCTGGCCAATACAAAGACAGGGAAGGCATTACATCATTGTCATTGGCTGTGATTGGCTGAAGGCACGTGTGTTTTCTGGAGGCGGGGATTTCAAGCCCTGTGTCCAGAAAGCAATGCTCTGCCAGGGACCAGGAGGGAGCGACAGCCTGCAGCAGCGCCGCAGAACGCCAGGAGAAGTGAGTAATGATTTTTATTTTTTGCTCCGCTGTATTCCCGGCGTATAAGGTGACAGTTGGGGGGTCGTCTTATACGCCCCGTCGCCTTATACGCCGGTATATACGGTATATATTTTTATTGTAACACATTTCTGGATGAATTGCAGGGAAGGGCTTATATATTTAAGCCCTTCCCGACAATTCATCCTGCGATCGCAGGCAGCCCATTGCTTTCAGTGGAACCTGCTGTATTGCCGGCTCCATTGAATTCAATGGGCAAACATCGTTCTTCTCTGCCACAGCTGTTACAGCTATGGCAGAGGAGAACGATCTTTATGCTGACAGAGGGGGGCCCACTCTTGCCGCTATTGTGGCTTAATAGTGGGACCTGTGAACTTGAGATGCAGCCCAACATGTAGCCCCTCGCCTGCCCTATCCATTTCTGTGTCGTTCCCATCACTTTCTTGAATTGCCCCGATTTTCACAAATGAAAACCTTAGCGAGCATCGGCGATATACAAAAATGCTCGGGTCGCCCATTGACTTCAATGGGGTTCGTTACTCGAAACGAACCCTCGAGCATCGCGAAAAGTTCGACTCGAGTAACGAGCACCCGAGCATTTTGGTGCTCGCTCATCTCTAGTGCCAAACATTTGCTATTTTTAGTATACAAAAATGTACGCCAGCCATGAAGAAATGTAAGGAAATGAACAACCCTAACAGACTTTTTGCCAAATTGTTCATTCCATGTGTGCCATTTTGATAAATTTTAGTGCAATTTCTGTCATCCTTACTGTCTATCAAAGCAACATATTACACTCATTGTCAAGGAGTTAACAGAATCATAATGAACTTTCTCTATGTGATTGTAACATTGATACAAGTGATTACAATATCAAAGGAATTTATTGCGGAAAACTGAACCCTTGAAGGGAGGCTCTAGTACCCTGTTGTACCGCCTCTAGCTTGGATACAAGATGTGATACGGGTGGGCATGAAGGCTCTAGTACCCTGTTCTACCGCCTCTAGCTTGGATACAAGATGTGATACGGGTGGGCATGAAGGCTCTAGTACCCTGTTGTACCGCCTCTAGCTTGGATACAAGATGTGATACAGGTGGGCATGGAGGCTCTAGTACCCTGTTCTACTGCCTCTAGCTTGGATATAAGATGTGATACGGGCAGGCATGGAGGCTCTAGGACCCTGTTGTATTGCCTCCAGCCTGGATACAAGGTGTGATACTGGCGGGCATGGAGGCCCTAGTACTCTGTTGAACTGCCTCTAGCTTAGATACAAGATGTGATACAGGCAGACATGGAGGCTCTATTACTCTGTTGTACTGCCTCTAGCTTGGAAATAAGATGTGATACGGGCAAGCATGGAGGCTCTAGGACCCTATTGTACCACCTCTAGTTTGGATACAAGATGTGATACTGGCGGGCATGGAGGCTCTAGTACCCTGTTGTACGGCCTCTAGTTTGGAAATACGATGTGATACGGGCAGGCATGGAGGCCCTAGTACCCTGTTGTACCGCCTCTAGCTTGGATACAAGATGTGATACAAGCAGGCATGGAAGCTTTAGTACCCTGTTGTACCACCTCTAGCTTGGATAGAAGATTTTATACGGGCGAGCATGTAGGCTCTAGTACCCTGTTGTACTGCCTCTAGCTTGGATGCAAGATGTGATATAGGTGGGCATGGAAGCTCTAGTACCCTGTTGGGATGCCTCTAACTTGGGTACAAGATGTGATACAGGGGGCATAGAGACTCTAGTACTCTGTAGTACCGCCTTTAGCTTGGATACAAGATGTGGTACGGGCAGGCATGGAGGCTCTAATGCCCTCTTTGGCCACCTTTAGCTTGGATATAAGAAGTGATACAGGTGGTCTTGGAGGCTCTAGTAACCTATTGGGGTGCCTCTATCTTGGATGTAAGATGTAATTGAGGCATATAAGTTCCTGCGGCATATTAGCATACATTTGCTGTAACTTAGCCTCTAGATTGTTCAAACTTGTAGGCTGTTAAAGTTGGCATCCCAGATGGTGTCATACATGTTTTACTGCTGATAGTGTGACAATGTTGTGCAGACATTCCTGTGACACCCTTTCTGTGTGCGGCAAAGCATTATCCTGCTGCAAAATGCCTCTTGAAAGCCCTGCAGGATGTCCTGAACATATCTCTGAACTCTTAATTGGATGAAATCTCTTCTTTACCTCGTAGAGGCGTCTAGTGGCCAACAAGCTCTACAAGCGGAAGGAGAGGTCACTGCACACAGGGAGCCTCCGAGAGCCTCTTATAGGCTGTTGGGGAACCACTTTTAGGACCTCCGGTGGCAAGACCATTAATCTAATCCCCACAACTCTCATCTTTTACATATCAGCCTGCGATGGAACTGCATGCTGAGTTTTGCAGCAAAACAACAACTCCTTCTTGGGGGCGGGATTTTTTTTTTACAAAGAATGTATATGACAAAATTGCTAAATTTCCTCATTCCATTCTAAACAGATTACAAGAAGATTTGTTAAAATGATGACATGTTGTTCCCTATTCAAGACATCTGCACAGGGAAGTTGTAGCATAATGAGTGAGTTCTTCACATACAGCAATCATTAACATTATATTGTTACATATAAGGAAAATGCGTTCTAAAGAATGATCATGATAAATGAATGAAAGCAGAGAAGAAAAAGAATTAACTGCCCATTGGTAAACTTCCAGGGCATATATTGGCAAGCCCCGATGCCATATGATGCTGCATGATGAATGTTTCTCATCAAATGTATTAATACATTACTGATGAACCAGTAAATGTAACTAAATGCAGCCAAAATCGGATTATTAACTTGATTTATTGTAGCTGGAACCTGGCTGTGCAGATACAGGAATTAGGAGGGACGACAAATAGCAGAGCACTTAACCACAAAGTTATTTAGCAAAAATGTATCTCGGTACACTTAACTACTTTTTGATAGGCAGACAGTGGCTCTGCTTGCTCAACGCAATCATGTGATAAGCTGGAAGATGATGTCAGCATGGGAAAATAATAGATAATAGCGACCCTGCAAAGTCAATGGTCCTATCTTAATACATGTTGCTGATGTTCGGGACTTGTAATTCGCAGAGCTGTAATGTATATCTATATAGAGAATAACTATGGGGAAACCTACATCAAAAGAAGACTTTTGTTCTGCACATCGAAACATTGTAGATCTCTACTAAGTAAAATCTAACAAGTTATTTCATATCTTACTCTCACCTAAAGGTCTTCAATCAGTCATTGAAGGGCTTGGCCCTTGAGAGGACCAATTACTGGTGTAGCTACTATTTCATGATTTTCTCCTAATTAAGGTCCCTTGTGCACGGAACAAATAATCAACGAGGAATGATAATTCATTCACTTATTGATCAGCATTCAGTTTATGAAGGCATAAAAATCAAGCAATGATCGGCCCGTGTCAACAGGCAGTCATTCATCTATTAAAGACTGCCTGTTTACTTTAAATGGACACAGGTGGGCGGAAGAGATCTCCAGCCCATTCCACCTCCATTCACGGAATGATTATCGCTCCTGTGGGAAAGCATAGGAGCAATAGTCCTTGGGATGATTGTTGAGTGCTTAAATTCCCAGATTGATTCTATCTGATTGCTGGGGCCTGAGTGCTGGAATCACCAAGGGTCATAAGAAAGGGAGTCCTATGTCCCCCATATGAAATAAGTAGAGGTCCATTGTGCTTACTGCTGCTACATTCAGCTCTAAATGACTGCCATTTAGATAGCTAAATTAATTGATGTCAATGGGGGGGTGCAGGATAATGTACAGTTGTCTCATCAAGAAAACCCCATAGACCTAAAGAAAGAGGTGCTCACAGTGGTACTTTGGATTACACAAAATAAATAGTCCAGCATTCGTCCAAACAGCGGCCATGTGAAGGTCAGTTTAGACTTGCCGATTCCTCATTTGAACAGGTGAATGATGTCAGAGTTCGCTCGTACAGCCTGTTTATACAGCAGATACATCGGTGGCTCGTTCAGACAAGAAATCATGTAGTCATTCACATTCACTGTATAAGTGAATAGAAACTACTCAAGAACCGGTACGTAAACTGAATGATTAGTGAACGAGCCAACATTGAATTTAATGCCGGCATAAAATGAACAATCAACAAAAAGCAAATGATTTATTGTTCATCATTCATTTTTGCTCATTTCAATGATTTTTGAACGATAATCGTTCCATGTAAAATAGCCTCTACGCTACATCTCACAAGACTGGAAATGAGCAGATGATGACATCAGTCCTTGGCAATATCCACTATTTGCCAGGGATTTGGAGCCAAGACGAGACCCCTTTAATAAACAGGTCCTGTTATTACTTAGTGACGATGTGATGTTATTATTTTGATGATTACCCATTCAGTTGCATCTGACCCTCGGTTACTCTATGGATTAATGTTCTCTCATTCCTGTCTTTCACCTCTTCTTTCAGTTCGGCGATTGACATGTTCGTGGTGGCTTTGATTGTATCCAGCCATCTTGTTCTTTGTTGTCCTGATCTTCTCTTTCCACTGACCTTGCCCAGCATCAGTACTGTTTCCAGTGAGTTAGCGCACATCACGTGTCCAAAAAGAGAGCCGCTGTTTGATGATTTTGCCCTCTAGTGATATTTTCGGTTTGCCGCGATCTAACACTACCTTGTTCGTGTCATGGCAGTCCAAGATACTCGTAGAATTCTCCTCCAGCACCAGAGTTCAAACGCATCAATTCTCCTTCTGTCCATCTTCCTGAGCGTCCAACTTTCGCATCCATATGTCGTTATGGGAAAGACGATTGCATTGACCAGTCTGGTTTTTGTTGCAATGCTAATATCCTTGCTTTTCCAGATCTTCTCCATTCCTTGCATGGCATTCCTACCAAGTGTAATCCGTCTCTTGATCTCAGGTCCACATTGCCCGTTGCAATCGATTTCAGATTCAAGGAAGATGAAATCTTGGACCGACTCGACTTCTCCGTGGTTAATCTTTATGTTCACTGTACCGTTGCCTACAGCGGTCATGACTTTCGTTTTCGTGCTGTTATTATTTTAACACCCCTAAAATATGGCCGACCCCAAATGTGTAATAAATGGCGTTACTTTGTAGCTTCTACTCAATCTTCCAACAACTGCTAAACATATTCTGCCACCAGCACCGCCTCTACAATGCTCGAGACCATCTTTCGTAAGACAGCGTGGAGTATCCTAGTGATTGGATGAGCACTGTTTATACTGCTATTGATAATATTTCATTGTACACATGGCAGGCCTGTTTATAATAATAGCAGCAATGTTTATGTTACTATGATTAGTTTTAGGCAACTTTAATAGCGGTCATAGAAAACATATAAATGTTAAGCTGATGTAATGTGTTTGACATAAATATGAAGGTTGCTAAGTATTGTTATTATAGATGGAGTTAAAAAACACAAGGAAACCAGGCAAAAAGGATGGAACATATGGAACACATTTTATTTTGTGTGTGATTAGTGAGAGGGAACAGTAGGTTTTTTTGTGATTCACTTGGACATCGTATAATATACTCTGGCAACCTTTGTTTGTACGTGAAGATGGCCATACTAGCTCATCATGCTAGGCTCATTTGTGATATACTCGGTTTAAACTGTTTTACTAGTAAATCACACTGATGATTTATGGCAGTCAATGATTTATCGTCTTCAGTCCTGCCGTTACAGTAAAACACTGGCTTAAATAGCTGTCAAATGCTGAATTTGCAATAAACATACATATTGAAAGCAGTGCTAGCGGATACATGCAGTACTGGGTATATTGCACATATTACATGTCCATATGGTATGGATCTAATACGCAGTGCCCATAGACTTCATACTCCGCCTAACCGTATTTTACATGGAGATTTTCATCTCAGGCATTCTATAAGAACGTAACAAGAAAAAAGTTATGGTAGACCATATGCCAAGTTATGGGGGTAGCTTATTCTAGAAACATTGATTGTAACTAGAGATGAGCGAGCATACTCGCTAAGGACAATTACTCGAGTGAGCATTGTCCTTAGCGAGTACCTGCCCGCTCGGAAGAAAAGGTTCGGGTGCCGGCAGGGGCGGGGAGCTGCGGAAGAGAGCAGGGGGGAACGGAGGGGAGATCTCTCTCTCCCTCTCTCCCCCCGCCCCCCCCCCCCCCCCCCCCTGCTCACTCCTGCAACTCACCGCTCACCCGCGCCGGCAGCCGAACCTTTTCTTCCGAGCGAGCAGGTACTCGCTAAGAACAATACTCGGTCAAGTAATTGCCCTTAGCGAGTATGCTCGCTCATCTCTAATTTTAACCCTTTAATGCTATAGGATCTCAATTTATGTCCCGGGCACATGGTACTTACGTCCTTTAGATGGCTGGGTCTCAGAAGTGACCAATAGCCGGCCTTCCACTGCAACAGCAGGGATCAGTGAGAACATTAATCCCCACTTTTAACCCCTTGCATGCCACAATCAATGTAGATTGCGGCATGGAAAAGGTTCACAGATGGAAAATGCTCCCTCTGTGATGTTATTGGCCCTCCACTATCATAGTAGGCCGATGAGTTGCTTTGCAACCGGACACCAGACAATGGAATTAAGCCGAGCCATGGCCTGTAATCACAATTGTAAGAAGTACTGCAATATATTATCACAGCAAACATAGCTTTTCTGGTTCAAGTTCCCTACAAAAAAAAAATGTAAATGAACCCCATAAAAAATAGTAACAAAAAAACTTTTGTGGGCACTTTCTCTTTTGATATAAAAAACTGAAAAAAAACCCATATATTTGGTATCCTTGTAACCGTACAATAAATTGAACAAGCTATTTCTCCTGCACAGCAAAAAGCGTAAAAACAAACAAACTAAACAACAGAGCCAAAATGCTTATTCAGTTCATTTTGTGTTCCAAAAAGATGCAATAAAAGTGATCAAAAAAGCTGTACATACTACAATATGGTACCCATAAAAACTACAGCTCATCACACTAAAAAACAAGACTTCCATCAATGGACAAATAAAAAAGTTATGGACTTTAAATGCAGCAATGCAAATACAAAAAATAATAATTTACGTCAAAAAAGGGCTTATTGTGCAAAACTGGAGAAACTTAAAAAAAAAATCTCCATATAATTTTGGCATCGTCGTATTTGTACCAACCTGCAGAAAAAATGTATCACGTCATTTATACTGTATGGTTAACGCTATTAAAAAATGGCAGCATTTAACTTTTGTTCCTCCCTGCCCTCCAAAGAAAATGAATAAAAGTTTTACAATACATTATATGTGCCCATAAAAGGGTACCAATAAATCCTCGGTTTGGCATGCAAAAAACAAGCCCTCATTTGTCATGAAACCAAACCAAAATAATACTGCAATATGCTACCAAAAGCTTCAATTCTGCAAGTCCCATCCCAACCACTGGGTAGCCACTAGAGATGAGCGAGCATACTCGCTAAGGGCAAATACTCGAGCGAGTAGTGTCTTTTGCGAGTACCTGCCCACTCGTCTCAAAAGATTCAGGTGCTGGCGGGGGGCGGGGAGTTGCGGGAGTGAGCAGGGAGGAGTCGGGGGGAGAGAGAGAGAGATCTCCCCTCCATTCCTTCCTGCTCCCCGCCCCCCGCCGGCACCCGAATCTTTAGAGACGAGCGGGCAGGTACTCGCAAAAGGCAATACTCGCTCGAGTAGTTTGCCTCAGTGAGTACGGTCGCTCATCTCTAGTAGCCACATATAGGTACATATAGCATAGATATCTCCTGACAGATTACCGCAAAATCATGGCTTTATGAAAAGCTAGTCATCTCACGCTACACGTCTTGTGCGCGGCTTCTTACGCTCTTCCATCCGGACAGACATAGCGGCGCTGCAATGGGTTTCAATAGGTTCCTTCTCACTACTTTTTTTTGTGAGATAGGACCTGCTCTATCTTGTGCGTGTTTGTGCACTACAGAGCCCCATAGAGATCTATGGAAGGTGCGCAAACAACGCACATCCGCCCGCTTGGTATGTACTAAACGCTGTGCATACACGCGATCACCAGCACCATGTTAGGCTAATTAACCGTTTAATTCAGGGTGTGTGAACGAGCGGTGCCTGCGCAAAAAGCTCAGTATTTGTGCAGTCATGTGTTTTGTCACAGAGACGGAAAAAGTCTATAGACTAAATTATTTGGCCCTTGTCACTTTGTGCAGTCATAAGTGCGAAATACACTTCTTCACTGCGTGAAAAAAATTGCACAGGAACAAGCGCATTGCATAACATATTGCTTGACTGTTTAAGTCCTACGTTTGTGCTGAAAAGTCAACCTAACAAACTGTGAACGAAAAGTGAGCAATTTTTGTGCATTTACACTGAACGATTATCGCTCCAATATGTTCGTTGGAGCACATTTTGAGCATTATTCTTTACGTGTAAATGGGCCTTTATGGAGGTGTTACAAATCCCATTACCACTGTATGCCATCAGTATTTGACTATTTTTGCCTCTGTATATTTTATTTTTTCTGGACAAATACTGATCCATATTTGCCCAATAGAAAATAATAGCAATATGGGGGTAAAAACGCAAAAAATAGGTAATGCTGCATTTTAAAAACGGCTGTTAAAAATACGTTCATGTGAATAGACGCATGGATTTAAGGTAACTGAGTCCACAAAACACGGAGCTAAGATACAAATCACTAACTTTTGTAAATTGCAGCAAGAAGTGTAAGAGTTAAATGTCATAACTTGTTGCTGCGATCACCAGCAGTTATTAACAAGGAGACACGGAGCAGTCAGAGAAGAAACACCGGTAAGAAATGCCTTTGTATAAGCCAGACATTGCTACCTATGGGTATGTTCACACATGGCTATGAATCACAACCCCCCCAAAAAGTGATACACACCTTCTACATCATCTCCGACTCCCCTGAAGACTCTTGTCTGTCCCCTTGCCGGTCTGACCCGGCTCCAGAGATGATGTCTTGGACCATGTGATTAGCTGCAATGGTCATGTGCCTAATATGTATTTCATCACTAGAGTCCAGGAAAGACCAACTGAGGAACAGGCCAGAGAAAAGTCTTTGCCAGTCCTGCTTTCTAGATCCCCCTATATATCTAGGTGCCCATGTATGCTGATGCATATGATCTCTGATGCAAATATTGGCAGATCTCTGTTGACTGCCAAGTGGCATCTGGATTTGTCAATTGAAACAGCTATTTAGACCAACTGACCAGCTCTTCGTTGGAGCCATTGCACACTGGAACTAGCGCAGCCTCTCTACATTGTGCATTGACCCAGAATATTACTGCAGGCTCAGTCCCAATGAAGTAACTATGACTGAGTCTGCAGTACTGTTCCGGGCTGCTCAATAGTTTGTAGAACCATGCTAGTTCCGGAGTGCAGTTGCTCCTGTGAATAGATGATCGATGTGAGTACAGGGAGTCGAATAGGTCATCACCAGTAAAAATAAAATCCCGGAAAACCCTTTTAGGTACCTTCTGATTTCTTTCATTTTCATGGTTGGAATCTAGTCAAAAATGGAGTTCAATATTGGTGGTAGAACCCTTCTCCAGGTTCGAAAGAAGGAAGAGAGGAGAATGGCTGACAGATATAACTTATGAAACTGCCGAAAGATTGCCCGTATTGATTCTTTTCCCATACTTTATAAAATGCATGCGCCTACATGCGTCTATGTATTTTAGTGTTCATGTTTGTAGGTCTATGTGCATGTTTGTGTCAACGAGAACATGCATCCTTGTCTACGAGTGTGTATTTATCTCACGGAAAGCGCAGTTGGCAATCTTTCAGCTCTTGACCTATTAAAAACCAAGACAAGCAAATAAACATTGTTTAACATCAATAAGTCCCATAGTGTTTCCATGTTTTTATCGTCAGACAGAATACAAGTGAAGACTATAATCAAATATGACACATAAAAGGCTTGAAGCCAATATAGCTAGAGGATGGCCTAGAGAAAGAGAGTCCTTAAGTGATCTTTGCTTTAGTATTTTCCCAGAAACAGTCAACATTCTGTACATTCTGCATCTTTGGCAGCATACCTAGAAAGAGCTTATAATAAGAGACAAATGCATCGACTTTCATTGTTGGGTGACAAATTACACACAATGAAAAATCCTGTAAAATACGATGAGGGAAATGTAAAGAAATTGGTGGAATTTACAGCGATTTAATACAGGGCTGTATTGAACATGATATATGGAATAGACCATAGACGTTCGTAGGAGACGACTTCTGAAATCAAGTGACCCTATAGCATATATCATTCATGTTCAAAGTATCAGTTCTTGCATAAAGATAGTTTGCTTATATGTTTAACATATAGGAGGAAAGCAAACATGGCACACAATGAAAGGCTAGAGCGTAGAGCAGATGGTAACTACTAGTCATTTTTTACAATTCTACATAAATGAATGCTACGGACCTGACGGAAATGATTAAATACTTTTAAAAGCATATTGTACAATATGGTCTTCATTAGGCTTGGATAAAACATTAACAGTAGGGGTGGGCGATGGGAGGCCATGAGGATATCGTTAATCTACAAGATCTTCATGAAGCTGCTGGAGAATGATGACACTTATGGAATAATTCCTAAATGGATAAATCAACAGTCAAGCATGTTTTGCTAAGTAAATACATACGGCAATAAGATCTGAAATTCTTTATGCTTCAAGCAACTGAACATCGGATGCCGATTTCCAACTGTCAGCTAAAAAATGCATAATAAACAACAGAGTCCGTGGTGGGTCGAGTAAATTGTGAAAAAGAGTAGAGGTGTTGCAAGAAACTTAAAGGGGTTGTCCCGCGGCAGCAAGTGGGTCTATACACTTCTGTATGGCCATATTAATGCACTTTGTAATGTACATTGTGCATTAATTATGAGCCATACAGAAGTTATAAAAAGTTTTATACTTACCTGCTCCGTTGCTAGCGTCCTCGTTCCCATGGAGCCGACTAATTTTCGCCCTCCGATGGCCAAATTAGCCGCGCTTGCGCAGTCCGGGTCTTCTGCAGTCTTCTATGGGGCCGCTCGTGCAGAATGCCGGCTCCGTGTAGCTCCGCCCCGTCACGTGCCGATTCCAGCCAATCAGGAGGCTGGAATCGGCAATGGACCGCACAGAAGCCCTGCGGTCCACGGAGACAGAGGATCCCGGCGGCCATCTTCAGCAGGTGAGTATGAAGACGCCGGACCGCCGGGATTCAGGTAAGCGCTGTGCGGGTTGTTTTTTTAACCCCTGCATCGGGGTTGTCTCGCGCCGAACGGGGGGGGGGGGTTAAAAAAAAAAAAAAACGTTTCGGCGCGGGACAACCCCTTTAAGTGGACTCATGTAGGGCAAGAAACCAAAAAATGGTAGTAGCATTAACTACCGTGTGAGTTGTATTTAACCCGCTCTAGTTTTGAACCTGGAACCTCGTTAAGCGTATATACCGTAACTCATACGTCCCCTTAGCTTGGTAAAATGTGATTGTTCCCCACAAGAGAAACCAAGTAATCCTGTAGATATGATACCTTTTAATGGCCAACAAAAATACAGTGTTATTGCGAGCTTTCCAACCTTTTAGGATTCTTCCTCAGGCATAATGAAATAGAACCAAAGAGGCATGCATATATGTAAATATACACATATACTCATGACAAGGCACAGACGTGGATGTGATTAATTTGCACTTGAAAGGATACTACAACAGGATGGATAGAGAAATACATAAATACTTAAATAGTCCACTGATGAAGATGTGAAGGTTTTATGGTCCCTGAATTAGTGTTAGGGGGTCACCAGGCCAGAGTGTTATCTCTGCTGTAGATTTCTCATACTTCCCACTCACGCATGAATCCTCTTAAAGAATTTAACCCTCTGTTGAAAGTGTAAAAAGTTGTTATAATGTTGTACTCCCAAATTCTTTTGTGGTTTTGTGATTTAAAAATTGCTTTTGAGCTTGCTAGTCGCATGGTACGTGACCATTGTTTCACATACTTAGGTGGTATGTTTCAGAGGTCGTCAACCAGGAACACCCAAGGTGCACTCCAGACACAACTTAATACTGTACTTGTGCAATGACAAAAGACTCAATTCTCAGTAATACATTTGTTCAGTACGTCATGAGTCTCAGACATCTCATGTGGTGTGCAATTTAAAAATTGATTCTAGCGCCACATGAGTTGCATATAAGTCACGCAGAGAAAACAATTAAAAAATTAATTAATTTAGAAAGGATTGTTTTGTTTTTGAAGTTTTTATTCTATTTTTGCAACAAAACGTCGCCCCAAGGCAATTTTTTTTCTAGTGTGGCATTTAAAGTGTTAGAAGAAAACTCTAACTTAGGCTAGGTGTACACTAGCCATAACTGTGAATTGCAACTCACATTGGACAGTACACAGACACTAGACTGTATGTTGTCCAATATACAAGGACACTGGCAGGTTCTATTTCTCGACAGACAGGAATAGGAAATGCCTGAGTTTTTCCATGTGGACCATCATTCCATGTGAAATAAAGGTCGATGTATATAGCCTGTAGGCTATAATGGGGCCATGTGTGGTCCATGGAATTACATGCACATCACACAGCCCCCAAATATGTTAGTGTACGCTTAACCTAAGAATGGCCAATTCCTTTTTTGAGAACCTTATAATGAGCCTTTACACAGCTGTAGTCTTTTTAGGGATCTTCTTCTGAAAAGGTCAGAATATGAAGGGATTTGAGTTGGAAAGATGGTATCTTGATTTGACCATGGCATTGATAACCCAAACTGTTAAGACTGGGCCTAGAAAAGCAGACCACAAAAATGTGATTTGGAGGTCTGAAGGACTCATTCGCGAATTAAAAAAGGAAAATCTATTTCTTACAAGGGACTCACTAAAAGTAGAAAATTACCATATATACCACTGTATCTACCTTCTGGCAAAGAAAACTGGCTATATACATTAGAGATATGTCAGTTCTACTGATTTTAGTTGAATCAGTCAATAATCTTATGTGTATACGACTATTAGGGCAGACTATTTCCCAGCATATGTCCAACATGTCCACAGAATAAAAGCACCGCCAGAGTTGTCCAGGAACCAAAATAAAATCTACATATGGCTGCACTCAACTAATTCACAATGTGCTTCAATATACCACATAATGGTACCAATGAAAACTACCTGTTGTCCTGAAAAAATAAATCCTTGTACAGCTCTGTCAATGAAAAGTAAAACTTTTATGGGTCTTGCAGTACAGCGACAGAGAAATCATTATTTTTTTTTTAAATGTGTATTCAGTGTATGCGCCATAATCGTTTTGACCAAGAGAATACAGTGAAACTGTGGTGGAATTTCTGTTTTTTTCATGGGATGTGTGGATGAAACCGTTTCATCCACATATCCCATCTTCTGCTGCCTTTCAATAGGTGGCACTGTGGAGGATTTATTCCATCTCCCTTATTAGCATATTACCCAGAGGAGTGTGCGTGGCCATTTGAGTCTCCTTGTTTAGTTTATAGTTGCTCTCCCTAAGGAGAAAATATAGCGTTTTTGACCATCCCATCTTATTGAACTTTTGAATCAGTTATAAAACACAGTCATGCATAACTTGTATGGCATTTATCGCATTGACTGTCTTGGCCACATGATGTGCTGACTCCGACCCTGCCAGCAGTATCACATAGATCCATCCTTTCTCAGTGGTATTGTTCATGTAGACATGTAAAACACAAAACATACTTTTCATTTGGAAGTCAAAATTACAAAAACAGAGACTCTCATACCTCAGCCAAATCATATGAACTAATTCATTAGAAACATCAATAATGCTTGGAGTGGTCAATGGTAGAAAAAGACCTGGCCACCAAAGAATGTGCTGGCGTGATACTATCAAAGCCGACACCAACATGCAAATGATTGAACTGAAAGAGGCCGTACAAAACAGAACCGCATGGAGAGGGCTGAGCCGTAAAGTGTCGGAGAGTCGGCCCCGAGTAAACGGATAAGATAGATAGATGTTTAGTAGAACCTGAGGTCCCAGGATAATAGAACATTAGCTGCAATGGAAGCCCATTTAAGAGAAACAATAGAGGACAGATTCCATCTCTGATGAATGAGGATGCTTTGGTCTGAAGCATGGTGGAAGACTTTTGTCATATACAAACATAGAAAATTGTTGGCAGAAAAAGAGCCCATGGTCCATATAGTCTGTTCTCACATTATTTCTTTTTCACTTCTCTCTTAGGACAGATATATGGCAAGAGACAAATTGTGATGGCTAGACAAGATCCCTGGATCAGAGCATCTCTTAAACAGCAGGTCTTGGGTTCTTGGTATGATGTGCTTAGTGCCCATCAAAAGTGGTCAGAGGAAAGACAACTAGTGATCCAGTGACTAGTGTTGCTCAGCTTCCCGATTTTTGCAAAATTGAATCGAGTTATTCCAAACTGATTTTTGGTGGAAATTGTGGGGAAATTGAGTTTCCAATAATGCTTGCTACAGAGGTCAATGTGCAGCCAATCAATAGCCAAGACACCTTGCTGATGTCACGAAATCTGTCCTCCGTCTTACATGTGGGCATCAGTTTCATTGGACGCCTGCATCTCATGACCTAGCCATATATAACAGACACATTGTAACCAGCTGCCATTTTACAGTTGAGCACAGGACAGAGAAGTGAGCTATATGCCTATATAGCATGTGGTCTGTTAATAGGGACTGATATTCTACAGAGGATATAATGCTACTGAGTTTGAAAGTTTGTATACCAGCAGAGCACTTAAATTTGGTTCTATTGGAGGAAGCAGAGAAAGTTGAGGCATCATGTTTATATGCCGATATGAAAAGTGGTCTGTGCATTGGGATAGGGTATATTTTTGCTGCTATCACCGTATATAGCAGCGAAGCAAGCACACCAACTGTCTGCCAAGTCTGCCATTACTCAGTACTGCAGGAAAGGTAGCTTTGGGCATCTTCTCCAAAATGTTTCTCCACTCATGGGAGAAGTAGAGAGGAGGAAGAAGAGGAGGAAAAGGAGGGGGATTATATAGGTTCAGAGGCAAGGGAGGGGGCTATGCAATGTTCCTTCTATCCATCACTAACCCCAGCTATTCTACATGAATGGCAGGACAAGCCAGAGGAAACTCTAAGTCCTCACCCTGAGGAATGTGGGCCATCGCCCTTAGGCACTTTGAGGCTTATGAGTGCTTTTATTCTACAGTAATTGCAGAAGGACATTGCATAGCCCACATCAAAACATCAGATTATTACGGGGTGGACACCCTCTTTGATCCCCACTACAAGGCCAAAATGACACATCTCATTCCGGCAGTGGAGAGGGACTTCAAATTCCAGCACTATCAGGAGACACTGTTAAGCATCTTGAGCAGAGCACTTCTGCATGGCCGGGGGATGCACCCACAATGGATAGCAGTTCTGTGGCTCATGGCAGAGGAGCAGAAAGCCACCACAGCAGCACTATCACTGGTGGCAAAGGAAGTGTAACAGAGGTGTGGCATAGTTTTTTCAGCCCGTCGCAACCTACAGCAAAATCACAGGGCAGGACTGACAGTCACAGGCAGCACTTACATTTATAAAAATGAACCAGGCATGGATTTCATCTGACTTCTGCACCCCCAGTTGGCACAATGGCAATTTTTACTCACATATGACTGAGCACAGATTTATATCAAAGGCCACACTGGTGGCTGCTGGTGATGGCTGTGTTGTTGCTCTTTTTCTTCTGCTTCCGCCATGTTTTCTCTTCCTATTTCCCCTTGAAATAAAAATATATAAATATGGAAATACATGACTTCTCATATTTTCACATGGAGCAGACTCTGCCCTCAAGGTGTTGTTGATGTTGGCGCAGGGACTCGTTCTGCTTTCCTTCTCATGATTCCACCATGTTTCCTCATTCTCCTAAAATGAAAATTTTCTAAAGTACAAGAAACAGCTGTAGCTCTTCAGCTTTTCCTTGGTGAAGGCCCATGCATTCCCATGCACAATTTGGAGGGCTGGGTGGTGGTGGTGGTGGGGGGGGGGGGGTGGCTGCAATTTGGACCTTGTGGAGAGCAAAATAGTGAACTCGATTTTTACAACCTTGTGTGAGTTTGAGTGGCTGTCTTATCGGTGTCCTCCACAGATGTAATTGGCTTCCTCATTTGGCAGTATAGCTGCCTGCATGTTGAGGTGGTGCACATGCTTGCCCTCCTGTGTCAATAAGTATATGGTCGTTTTCAGTGTTTTGTTTGTTTTTATATTTCCCCTTCTGTGATACATTTATTTTAGTGTAGGGACTCACAAAATGCAAGGAGCCTTGACGATTAGCTTGTGAGCTCAAGTATTTTGGCCAAAATCTAACTAATACATCGCATTCATTATGTATTATTCACACGCAGTGTGGCTTTAAATGCCAAGGGGAGCCCAGGGGGGCAGTACCAATGTGGTTCATTTTTTTAAGGTGCAGGGCAGCCCACTGAAATATTACGGTGTCATTACTAGGCTGCAAGTCTGCACGGTGCACTACATGTATCAGAAAGTCTGCCACTTTGTATCCACTCTGTGTGGGAGTATACACCAAGGAGCCACGCGCCTCTATATAGAAGGTTGTGTTAGTGGCTGTCTCATCGGTGTCCTCCACAGGTGTAATTGACTCCCTCATTTGGCAGTATGGCTGCCTACATGCTGAGGTTGGTGCACATGTTTGCCCTCCTGTATCAGTAAGTATATGGCCATTTTCAGTGATTGTTTTTAGATTTCCCTTCTGTAATACATGCATACGTATAGTAAATGCATGTGAACAGCGCCAGAGGTGTCCAGAATTTAAGTAGGCATCAAGACACAATCCAGAGGTCAGGGTACACAGAGCAGCTTCAGCACGGTAGAAGCAGGACAGGAGTCAGGACAGGCAGCAGACAAGAGAATGGTCAATGAAGCAAGTGGATATCAGAGTAGAGAAAACAGAGTAGTCCGGGTATAGCCAGAAACAGAACTGCAAAGTCAGAACAAAGGAGAAGCATCTTCAGCTGGACCCTGAGACCAAAAGTTTAGGAACCTTCCTTAAGGAGAAGGTGCTTTAAATAGCCAGAGGTGCTTTGTGATTGGAGGGGGGCAGGTTTCAGGGCATGTGCTGGCCTTTTAAGACTGCTAGCATGTGCACCCTTTGGCAACAGTGATAGACTGAAAGAAGACTATTGCACAATGTCTGCAATGGAAAGGAGGGGAGCGCACACCATAGCCATTAGTGGGGACAGGTGAGGCAAGATGACGGCCAAGAACATGCATTGTGACACAATGCCTTTGTGCTAGTATTTTGATAGGAAAGATCAAATTTTGAGGTTTTGTTTCATTTTTACGCTGCTCTTGCCAGTTTAAGTGGGTGGAGCTTGTTGAAGGGGGTGGGCCTAACAGCCAGAAAAATTGGCTATCATTTATGCCATAAACCGGTATACATTTCAATCCAAATTTACACCAGTAGATTTGATTCTCTGGTACACAGGCAGACCAAAGAAAAAACTATTACTTATCAGTTCATTTCAGATTAAGTTTGCCATATGAAAAGCCAGTCCTAATAAAGTCCTGCTGATATCTGACAGATTTGCTGCTGCTTCTACCATACTTTGCTATTGAACTCTTTCCATAAACCTGTTTGGAATTGCAGGACTAAACCCACACCGTGATGTTCTGCTCTCTTTTACAAAGACCACTCATTTATTTGGAATGTTCCATTATTAAGTTGGATGTTGTAAAGTATGTGATGCTTTCATTAAAAGAATGGCAATTATGACTTCTACCTCCTACTCCTATAAGCACCTAATAAGTCCTGCTATAAAAGGGTTTTCATCTTACCAAATTCATTTTATTCACTTCAACTGTTTATTCAGGAAGGAACATTATAAATAGGAAAACAGTAAAAGCGTGACACTGTTCCAACTCTCGCCAATAAAATGTAAGTAATGTAACACAGTACATTCAGGTACTTCCATTTAGTGGTGAGACTTTTACCTTCCAGACTATTTTATTACATTGCTCTGTCCTGCACTCATTCTGTTCTGTTCAATAACATGGGAGAAAAAGGACAAAAATTGTTTTCCATTAATATTAAAGTGTTTTATGTTTTCAATATCGCTAGCTACGACTGAGCTGTTTATCTTGTTGCTATAGCTTTACTGCTAGGATCCTTCAATGAAATGTTATCATTGTAACATAGTATGTTAAGCCGAAAGAAGACAATATCTATCCAGTTCAGCTTGTTTCCAACCCCTCTTGTTGATCCAGAAGAAAGGGGGAAAAAAAAACACTGAGGCAGAAGCCAATTTAGCCCGTTTGGGGAGAAAAGGTCCTCAATGGCAGTCAGAATAATCACTGGATCAACATTTTGAAAGTTCCTACCTAACTCCAAGACCGGGGGTCCACAACCCCGCTGGTTATTTAACCCCTTAGTGATGGCCCAAAAGTGTTTTTACATCCTGCAGATGCAGGTTGTGTATGAAGGGTGATCGCGGAATGATCTCCCTTCATACATCCTGGAGGCTGGCTGTTTCTTATAGCCAAAACTTGGCGGCGATAGCTGCAATGAGCTACTAACCCTTTAAATGCTGCTGACAGCAGCATTTAAATCCCCCGATCGATGTTAGGGGCTCCTGTACAGCCACCTGTGATGAAAAGCCCAAGTGCAGTAATGGCTGTGGGGTGGCTTGATAGACTGTCTGTCAAATTGCTTTATGATGTAATGCTACGGCATTATATCATACTGCAGGAATGATCAGAGTATTGCATGTTGTGGTCCCATAGGGGACTGAAAAACAACTAAATCAATAAAGTTTTACTAATTGCCAAAAAAAAGTAATAGTAGTTTAAATCAACCACCTTTTACTATATTTATAATAAAAGATTCTAAATCATAAAACCAAAATACATATCAGGTATAGCCGCGTCCATAAAAGTATGAACTATGCCATATTTACCCCACACGATAACCATCATCAGAAAAAAAAATAAAGAAAGCCAGAAATGCAGTTGATTAGTCACCCTGTCTCTAAGAAAAAATGCAATAAAAAGCGATCAAAAAGTCGTATGTATTCCAAAATGGTACCAACGCAAACTACAGGACATTCTGCAAAAAATGATCCCACGTACAACTACGTCGACAGAAAAAAAAAAAAAAAGCTATTGTGTGCAGAATATGGCTGCAAAAATATTTTAAATAATTAAATATCTTTTAAAAAAATACAAGTAGTACAGTAAAAAAAAAAAAATACTGTATATATAAGTTTGGTATCGTAGTAATCGTACTGAGCCAGAGAACAAAGTTAATGTCATTTTTGTTGCAGTTTGTGTGCTGTAGAAACAAGACACACCAAAAATGGCAGAATTTCATTTTTTTCCCATTTCCCTCTTACAGCTACGTCGATGGATAACTAAAGGAGTTACAATTTTTTAAAAGGGGGAAGGAAAAAACGAAAATAGAAATAAGCAAAAAAGCTCCATCATTAAGGGGTTCATATCCTGTATTATCATAGCACTGATATCCTGTAATATCATAGCGCTCTAAAAAGACATCTAGTCCCCTCTTAAACTCCTCAATCGATTTTGCTATCACCATGTCCTCAGGCAGAGAGTTCCACAGTCAAACTACTGAGGACCACTTGTCAGTTAGTATGTGAGTGCTTCTGATGCTCCGCTCCTGGTGACATCATTGTGCTGCCCCCTGGTGACATAATCAAAGGTCCTACAACATATATAAAACACCTAGCCTGACCGACAGAAGAACAGCACAGTTGGGGCTCTTGAAAAGAGGAGGACAAAAATAACATAATGAGAATACATTTAAGCCATTATTATCTCAGACACAACTCAGTGGACCTGACAGAAAATACCGACCTACTGCCACCACAGAGATCCAGTCGGCTGAAGGACCTACAGTGATGTCCCTACTGTGGGAGGAGCCATTCTGCAGTTTGGTAGAAAGTACTGAATACTGGGTAAGCCAACAGCAGCTACCAGGACCTTGAATGATGTCACCGTCATGTGATCACATGTGTGGGTTGAGTCAGGAATTACATGATCAGGGGTAAAAACTGCATCCAGGAGTCTGGTGATGTGTGGAATAGCAGACTTGTGTATGAGTGATGTGTGTGAATCAGGATGTAAGAGAGCTGTGTGTGTCATGTGCTGGGTGTGTGATGTGTGAGAATCAAGATGAATGTAGTAGAGCTGTATATGTAATGTGTGGGAATCATAATGAATGTACACTGTAGCAGAACTGTGTGTGTGATGTGTGGGGATTAGGATAAATGTAGCAGAGCTGTGTGTGTGGTGTGTGGGAATCAGGATAGATGTAGTAGAGCTGTGTGTGTGATGTGTGGGGATCATAATGGATGTACAATGTGGCAGAGCTGTGTGGCGCATTGTGCCACCAGAAACACTGGTACTATATTTTCCTAATAATTCTTAGTCTCACTATAGTATGGAATTCCAGTATTAATGCTTGTTTTCCTTGCAGAAGTACAGTAGCAAAATAAAATGACCATTGGATTAACTTTTTGAACCAATAAGCAATGTATTATGTTCTCTCTGCACTTCAAACTTTAGATATTCTAGTAGGGGATTGTGGGTCAAGCACTCAATGGTTTTCAAATGGCATGGTCTTTTTCTACTGTTTTCTTTGTTTATGGATACAGAACTAGAAATCCATTAGGCCACATGTGTTAAATACAAGGCCTGCATGTCTCCCAATTCTTCTCTATTGGCATATCTTAGATGTTGGCAGAAAGAAGGGCTTGTCATGTTGGATTTTAACATGTCTGATCCTTTTGTTCTCAAATGAAATAAGCCAGCACCAGAGGCATCCAGCAGAGACTTATTCCCCTCTCCCTATGGTAAACACTTGCATGGTTCCCCGAACTGAGCATGCACACATAAGTAAATAAGGAGAAATAGCTTTCCAACAACTATCTAAAGCACACGTCGAACACAAGGCACACAGGCCAAATCCAGCCCGCCACCTCATTTTATGTGGCACGTCAGCTATGTAGCACAACCGGGCAGCATTACACTCACCAGCTGGCAGGTTCAGTGGTGGCAGTGAAGTCTGACTGCTGACCTCTTTGTATCGGTGTCTGCGTGCAACGTCCTGTATGCAGCGTAGACACTGAGGGTAGAGGTCAAAGACTGCACTGCCACCAGACTGGAGCTGCAAGCTGGATGAGTTGAGTGCCTGTAGGGATGCTGTCAAGTCAGAGGCCAATTAAAAGGACTACTACGGCAGTTACTTATTACTGATGTCACTATTATTAGAGTCCCTATGGGAGTCACTATTACTACTGAGGCCATTATGGGGGTCCCTATTATGGCTCATTCACATGGGTGTAAGCTCATTTCAGTCACGCAAATACGCAGTGTACTTGCTCAACCAAAAATTTAAAAAGGAAAATTCACTTATATCAGTGATTTTCAGTTGTTGTGGTGTGTTTTTGTGTGTGCAAATACACTGCATACTTGTGCATGCAAAAAAGAAGTCAGACGGGCCCACTGAAATTGTGCACAAATACATAGTAAATACGTGCATTTGCGCCAGTATGACCTATTGCGTGCATAACACACACCAAAATGGCTCATGACTAGAGATGAGCGAGCACCAAAATGCTCGAGTGCTCGTTACTCGAGTCGAACTTTCAGTGATGCTCGAGAGTTTGTTTCGAGTAACGAACCCCATTGAAGTGGGGTTCGTCAAGTCACCAATGGGTGACGAGCATTTTTGTATATGACTGGTGCTCCGCTAAGGTTTTCATTTGTGAAAATCTTAGCAAATCACCAAAGTCATGTAAAAAACACAGAAATGGATAGGGCAGGCGAGGAGCAACATGCAGGGCTGCATTTCGGGCTCCGAGGTCTCACTATTAAGCCACAATAGTGGCAAGAGTGAGACACCCCCTCCCGCACTGTCAGCATAAAGATCGTTCTCCTCTGCCACAGCTGTAACAGCCATGGCAGAGAAGAACGATGTTAGCCCATTGAATTCAATGGAGCCGGCAATACAGCCGGCTCCATTGAAAGCAATGGGCTGTCGGCGAGCGCGGGATGAATTTTCGGGAAGGGCTTAAAAATATAAGCCCTTCCCTGAAAATCATCCAAAACTGTGTAAAAATTTTAAAAAAATATATACTCACCTTGTCCCGGCAGACGGAGTTCAGCCACGGCCGGCCGGCAGTTCTCCTGAACTGCTGTGAGTAGTATTCAGCAGCCGGGGATTTAAAATCCCCGCCTGCTGAATGAGCTACCTCTGATTGGTCACAGCCTCACCAATCAGAGGCAGCTCTCACTCACCCATTCATGAATTCATGAATGGGTGAGTGAGTGCTGCCTCTGATTGGCTCAGCGCAGGGACCAATCAGGGGCAGCTCTCAGCTGAATGACAGCTGAGAGCTGCCCCTGATTGGTCCCTGCGCTGAGGACCAATATTAACTTATATTTTTAAGCCCTTCCCGAAAATTCATCCCGCGCTCGCCGGCAGCCCATTGCTTTCAATGGAGCAGGCTGTA
Source organism: Eleutherodactylus coqui (assembly GCF_035609145.1). Classification (NCBI taxonomy): domain Eukaryota; kingdom Metazoa; phylum Chordata; class Amphibia; order Anura; family Eleutherodactylidae; genus Eleutherodactylus; species Eleutherodactylus coqui. Next base: position 231,523,589 of record NC_089841.1, read on the forward strand.
TTGCCGGCTCCATTGAATTCAATGGTCAGTGCTCGTTTAATCAAGACGAGTACCGCGTGGTGCTCGTCTCGAGTAACAAGCATCTCGAGCACCCTAATACTCGAACGAGCATCAAGCTCGGACGAGTATGCTCGCTCATCTCTACTAATGACGCTTTTTTTTTCAAGCAATCGTGCATCATGTAAAAAAATATGCTTCTGGGAGGTGAGCAGACTTTAAGTATGAACAATGTCTTGTTTAGTGTATAGTTGAAGGTGTGGACTATACGAGGTGTGAACGATGACTTGGTTTTTGTGGCATTCCCTTTATGTTGCATTCACTTGATATGAACAGGGTCATGTTCAGTGTATGTCTGTAGATTCTAACTACATTTGGTGTGAACAATGTCTTGTTCAGTGTGTGTCTGTAGATGTTTACTACACTAGATGTGACCTGTCTTGTGTCTGTGTATAATGTTCTATTTCCCTAATCTGGTGCTCCCACTTATTACCATCTAGGACAAGACAGCCCCTAGGTTCCAGCGTGGGGCGGTCCCTATTGGGATGATTGCCCACTTGTAGACAGGGTCCCATTTTCTTTTTTGTACTTTTCTTGTTAGTGTATGGAATCACAAGACAATGAGGACCCTTGAAGTGTGCTTGTGAGCTTATGTGTCTTGGCCAAAATACAAACTAATACCTCATACCTAGTTTTAGATATTTCCATCTCTCTGAGTATGAAGCCTTCCGGTGTGTTGTTGGGTCTGGTATCCCTGTTTTGCTTGTGGGTGTTTGTATGCACTTCTGGATCATGCTTTTTTGATGTTGGTGTCTGGTCGTGTTTGCACGTTCCAACTCTGCAGTCATAAAAATGCCTTGTGTCCGTGCTGGGTGTGGCGCGTTAATGCTCAGTGCAGACATAACACTTATATAATGAGAGCTGCCCCCAAAATGATCTGATGCTTATCTTTGTGAATTTAAGATTGTTTGTAAATATATGAACAGGCTGAACTAAATCCAAGAACTTACTTTCATCACACATCTCAACTCAAGTATTTAGCTATAAACAATTTTATAAGCCTGTAAATAGTTTGTGAGATTTACTATATCTTTATCTTGTAAGGCTACTGAAAATCATCTCAAGAGTTGTTGACTTTTCCTCTACTGATGCCCTTTTTATTGCTGCAAACAGCATTTTTCATGCCAATGTCTGTATTCTACCTTGCACATAAAACTTATTTAGACGACCGTATATTGGCTCGGTTTTCACGCCGAGCCGATATACGGTGTCCTTGTCTGCAGGGGGGGGGGATGGAAGAGCCAGGAGCAGGAACTGAGCTCCCGCCCTTTCCCCCCCCCCCCCCCTCGCCACTATTTGCAATGGGAGGGGTGGAATGGGGCGGGGCTAAGTGCCGGGACTTAGTTCCGCCCCCGTCTCGCCCCCTCCTATTGAAAATAGTGGCAAGGGGCGGAGAGGTGGCGGGAGCTCAGTTCCTGCTCCTGGCTCTTCCATCCCCCCCTCCTGCAGACAAGGACACCGTATACCGGCTCTGCGTGAAAACCGAGCCGATATTCGGTCGTCTAAATAAGCCCTTATACTGTAGAATGGCTGAAAGGTTTTACAGTATTACTTATGAACTATTATTACTGTGTCATGTTGCAAGTATCACACAGAATTTTATTTAGCATCTACAATATATGCAGAAAAAAATGCAAAATATCAAATTTTCTCTTACAGTCCCTTACATAAAAATGATGCTCTTGTCATCTGTTTAATATTTAAATGGTTAAAGAGGTTGACTGGGTGTAAGACGATTTTTAAGCAATGGATTAAAGTCGATAAAAAAAATTTAAAAAGCAGCGGTACTAACCCGTCCTCTTCCCCTTTGTTTAAGAATAGCTACCACTGGACTGCTGCATTGGTCAGGTGACATTGTCCTGGCATCACTGCTCAGAAGCTGGAAGTCATATTGTCAGGAGAACGACTCCTGATGGCTGTAGCCTCTAATTGGCTGATGGTAGCCGTTCCAAAACAAATACTGTTTTTAATTTTTTAACAGTTTTGAATCAATTTTTAGCCCATTAAGGACCAAGCATAATAAATTTATGGTGCATGGTCTTCGGCTTTAATCCCAGCTGTTAGTAAACATATGGCATTGGATTAAAGCTCCTGCAGTGTAGTAAGAGTGCTATGTAGTGAAGAAAGAATGCCAAGTGTAGTCCACACCTTCAGACATATACTAAACAGGACCTCATTCCCACCTAGTGTAGTTCACACCTTCAGACATATACTGAACAGGACCTCATTCACACCTAGTGTAGTTCACACCTTCAGACACATACTGAACAGGACCTCATTCACACCTAGTGCAGTCCAAGCCTTCAGACATACACTTAACAGGACCTCATTCACACCTAGTGTAGTCCACACCTTCAGACAAACACTGAACAGGATCTTGTTCACACCAAGTGTAGCCAACACCTTCAGGCATATACTGAAAAGGACTTCATTCACACCTAGTGTAGTCCACACCTTCAGGCACACACTGAACAGGACCTCATTCACACCTAGTGTAGTCCACACCTTCAGACACACACTGAAAAGGACCTCATTCACACCTAGTGTAGTCCACACCTTCAGACATACAGTGAACAGGACCTCATTCACACCTAGTGTAGTTCACACCTTCAGACACATACTGAACAGGACCTCATTGACAGGTAGTGTAGTTAACACCTTCAGACACACACTGAACAGGACCTCATTCACACCTAGTGTAGTTCACACCTTCAGACACACACTGAACAGGACCTCATTCACATCTAGTGTAGTCCACACCTTCAGACACACACTGAACAGGACCTCATTCACGCCTAGTGTAGTTCACACCTTCAGACACATACTGAACAGGACCTCATTCACACCTAGTGTAGTTCACACCTTCAGACACATACTGAACAGGACCTCGTTCACACCTAGTGTGGTCTACACCTTCAGACACACACTGAACAGGACCTCATTGACTCCTAGTGTAGTCCACACCTTCAGACACACACTGAACAGGACCTCATTCACATCTAGTGTAGTCCACACCTTCAGACACACACTGAACAGGACCTCATTCACACCTAGTGTAGTTCACACCTTCAGACACATACTGAACAGGACCTCATTCACACCTAGTGTAGTTCACACCTTCAGACACATACTGAACAGGACCTCGTTCACACCTAGTGTGGTCTACACCTTCAGACACACACTGAACAGGACCTCATTGACTCCTAGTGTAGTCCACACCTTTAAACACACACTGAACAGGACCTTGTTCACACCTAGTGTAGTCCACACCTTCAGACATATACTTAACAGGACCTCATTCACACCTAGTGTAGTTCACACCTTCAGACACATACAGTGAACAGGACCTCATTCACACCTAGTGTAGTTCACACCTTCAGACACACACTGAACAGGACCTCATTCACACCTAGTGTAGTCTACACCTTCAGACACACACTGAACAGGACCTCATTGACTCCTAGTGTAGTCCACACCTTCAGACATATACTGAACAGGACCTTGTTCACACCTAGTGTAGTCCACACCTTCAGACATATATTGAACAGGACCTTGCTCACACCAAGTGTAGTCCACAACCTCAGACATACACTGAACAGGACCTTGTTCACACCAAGTGTAGTCCACAGCTTCAGACATATACTGAACAGGACCTCATTCACAACTAGTGTAGTCCACACCTTCAGACACACACTGAACAGGACCTCATTCACACCTAGTGTAGTCCACACCTTCAGACATATACTGAACAGGACCTCGTTCACAGCTAGTGTAGTCCACACCTTCAGACATATACTGAACAGGACCTCGTTCACAGCTAGTGTAGTCCACACCTTCAGACATATACTGAACAGGACCTCGTTCACAGCTAGTGTAGTCCACACCTTCAGACATATACTGAACAGGACCTTGTTCACACCTAGTGTAGTCCACACCTTCAGACATATACTGAACAGGACCTCATTCACAGCTAGTGTGGTCCACACCTTTAGTCATACACTGAACAGGACCTTGTTCACACCTGAAGTCTGCACACGTCACAGACAGAAGGAAACGCCACTCAGAACCTCATGCATGCACAAATGAATCATGATCTAGTACAAGTGTCCACACATTGAGAAAGGGCCATTGTTAGACACCAATCTGACATTGTGTTAGATATCATTCACCTGACAACGTATGGGACATCAGATTTCTGGAGGCCGCACCTGATTAAAAAAAAGGGGAGAAGGGCCCACAGAACATGCAGACTGGGAGATCAGGTGTCCAGACCATCTCCAGGGAAGGTGGAGGCAGCAACCCAAACTAGCAGCATGCATGTCACCAAATACCAAGCACTGAGTAGGAATTACCATCCAGCAAGAGGGGCTAGTATTTATCTGCAAAGACCAATAGTGATTGGCTGTCTTGAGAACTCCACACCATCAGCCAGCCAAATCAACCACCCCTGCAGCAATGTGCTCCTGGAAACCCACAGAGCTACTGGTTCTAGGAACACAAGAATTTGTAGATCTTTACATTATACAAGCATTTTTGCGTAGCACTGTTATCCTGTTAAGTGATGTGTCTCTAAATATGTGACTTGTGTTTCTTATTATGTAGAAAAATAGACACAAACATATAAATCCTTCAAAAGCTTAAATTAAGCTTAACAGTTAAATCGTGCAGTATAATACACGGCCTGCCCCATGGTTTAGGCTTAACAACATGTATAAAACTGAACACTGCTTCACTCCAGAATTTCTGGTTTGAACCTCTGGAAAGTAAATATTGACTAGTGACAAAGGCCAATAGTTTGAAAGGTTAATGTAATTTATGCTGCATTCATACAGGTAATTTTAATAAGATAGTGTTTGTATTACTAAATTAAAATGTCACTGTTGAAATTTTGCTGCCACATCGAAGATTATAAAGTATTAGAAAGTTTCACAAAAAAGATTTTTTAATACTCTTAACAACATCAATAACAATATACATACATGTATGCTATACAATATGCAACCACACAAAAGTAGAAACTGACCAAAAAGATTAAAAAAAAACATGCAAAGTTTATGGTTTTACGTATCAGGACATAATAAAAAAAAACACTGGGTCCTTAAAAGGTCTTACAATTAGGTGAATTGTACCTCAGAAGAACAACAACACGTGATAAATTACACCATGTCATTACTTATTTAACAAAAACTAGGCCAAAATGCAGAAGCAGTGTGTGAAAAAAATGAAGTAAGCCTCATAAATCAATTGTACAACCACCTTTAACAGCAATAGCCTGAAGTAATCGCTTTCTGTATGACTTTATCAGTCCCTCACATCGTTCTGGAGAAACTTTGGCTTGCTCTTCTTTCAACATTTCTTCAGTTCACAAAGGTTTGTGCGCATTAGTTTATGCATGGCTCTCTGAGGACCAGCTTCAGCATTTCAATTGGATTGAGGTCTGGACTTCGACTGGGCCATTGAAACACCTTGACTCTTTTTCAACCATACAGATTTGCTGGTATGCTTTGGATCATTGTCTTGTTGCATGACCGAGGTTTTGGCCAAGCTTAGATATATATAAAATATTTTTTAATATATGTAATAATAACAAATCTGCCCCAAAATGACTTCAATACTATCTTGCCTGATCATTAGCCCCTCTTCCACTTTAATGCACCTCAAACCGTAGGCTGCCTGTGCGCAATAATTAGCCAAATGCTTGATTGTCTGATAGCCATCTTGCTTGATAACCCAATGTACATGCATCCTTGACTCAGCTGACCATGTATATATACTGAATGTATAGAGCAGAGATAGCCCCTGCCAGGCACCTCCTCTAGCTCATCTCCTAAGAACGTAAGAATCAGACATTTGAAACACAGCTGCTTGATTCTTAACTCCTCCGACATATGTCGTTGGAGACTCAGGAGACCCCAATATAAATTGGATGATTGGCCAGACTCACTTCAGTAGGCAAGTTTGCCTGATGTACATGCATGGCTCTTAAGTGTATAGTCTCGTTAAGTGTATAGTCACCTTTATTTATAATTAGATAATATTGGGCCATGAGAATCAGACATGCTAATATTTCAAATAAATTGTATTAAAGGGGTGGTCTCGCGAAACCAAGTGGGGGTATACACTTCCGTATGGCCATATTAATGCACTTTGTAATGTACATCGTGCATTAAATATGAGCCATACAGAAGTTATTCCACTTACCTGCTCCGTTGCTAGCGTCCTCGTCTCCATGGTTCCGTCTAAATTCGCTGGCAGCTTGCTTTTTTAGACGCGCTTGCGCAGTCCGGTCTTCTCCTTTCAGCACGAGCCGCTTCAGTGTGCTCCCCGCTACAGCTCTTCTGCGCATGCGCAGATGAGCTGTCACTGCTCGGGAGCGCGCTGGAGCGGCCATTCTGTACCTTCCTCTGTTAGAGGAAGGTGCAGAAACTGGAGCTGCCGTCCGGAGAAGCCGCCCAGCTGTCCTGCCGTCCAGCTGTCCTGCCGTCCAGGTAAGTGATGGGCCGGGGGGCTGCCGTCGCTGTCATGCGCCGGGGGGGGGCTGCCGCTGCGATGGGGGGTCTGTCGCTAGGCCGGGGGGGGCTGTCGCTGCGATGGGGGGTCTGTCGCTAGGCCGGGGGAGGCTGTCGCTGCGATGGGGGGGGCTGTCGCTAGGCCGGGGGGGCTGTCGCTGCGATGGGGGGGCTGTCGCTGCGATGGGGGGTCTGTCGCTAGGCCGGGGGGGGCTGTCGCTGCGATGGGGGGGGCTGTCGCTGCGATGGGGGGGCTGTCGCTGCGATGGGGGGGCTGTCGCTAGGCCGGGGGGAACTAGCGCTGGGCCAGGGGGGTAAGTGATGGGTCGGGGGTGATGTTCACTGACAGGTGAAGGCGCCGGAGCCCAGTGCTGGGCTCCGGGGCCTTCACCTGGGCTGAGGGTCTAGCGCTGGGGAGCCGGGAGCGTAGCGCTGGGGAGCCGGGGGCTAGCGCCGGTTACCTGCTGCCTGGCGGTGGGTGACTGGTCGGCGGCTGCGGGGCGTCTGGTCGGCGGCTGCGCGGCGTCTGGTCGGCGGCTGCAGGGCGTCCGGTTGCCATGGAGACACAGCTGGCAGCGTCTCGGGAGCGCGCACGTCGGGCTGCAGCGAGCGACGGGGAAAGAGCCGGCGGCCATCTTGGGGAAACTTTTATAAGTTGCTGAAACGCTGGAACGGTAAGTACAAGCCAGCTAGGAAAGTCATTTACAGGGGTAATTAGTAATGTATGTTTAATTAGGGGGATTGGGCAAAAAAAAAAAATCACTGCTTCCTCGAGACATCTCCTTTAAGAAAAAGTCAATATAGTAATTACAGTGGTGAGTACCCGATGCTGAGGAAGGAAGCCAAAGAAAGAATCAGACTATGTATACAAATATAGTACAGAATGTTCTTAAAAAGTATTGGGTAAAGAGAATGGTTGGAAAAGCAAGTGTTGAAGCCAATGTTTAAAAAAAAGCAATACCGACACCAAATATTAATGTCCTCAGAGTAGTTATAATATTGTGAATTGATTATGAACAAAGAGGAAATCCATGGTGGCCTCTATCTTGATCCCGTCTCACTATGCTGTACTATTATGGCAGTGTGGGAGGGTGGTTACCACAAAGTGGTGTAATAAAATGGCAAAGTGCTAGCATGGGCTCAGGAGTACAGCTGGAACCCTGGGATCAAAGATAACTCCATAAGCACTCGTGGAAGGCCGAAAGACTGCTGTGCCAGCCTGAGGCCCAATAGTGGCCTTTAAGCCTGCAATGGCTGTCAGTATGCAATATCAAAAATAATATACTGCAATACCGACCACTGAAGTGTACTATATAAGCAAAAATATGCACTATCTTGCTTTGTAATGGTATGTTTGGTCTTACCAGTGATTTTTTATGGATTTGATCCATTTTTTTCAGTAACATTTCTTTAAAAAGTTTAACTCTATGACGTATATGTATGTCATGGGAAGGGGAAGGTTGAGGCTAAATGCTGTATATTTATAGTATATAGATGGTGTGTGATCAGAACACCAAGCCCTGCCATTAACTGCTTACATGTCTCGATCAATGTTGAGGCAGGAGGTTAACATAGGAAGAGAATTTTCTCGGTGACGTCATCAGCCCTTCACCATCTAATTGCTTAGGACCGATGGGTTGCCATATCAATGGTGTGTGGGTTTGCCATGGCTTGTCCTAGACAGGAACAGTGCAGGTTCAAGTGAACTATGGGGACATAAAAATACTAAAAAAAAGTTTAAAAAAACAACAAACTTTTATGCTCTTTTCCCTTTGTTTGTTTCATGATGAATTGAAGAAATACATGATTGGTATTGCTGTATCCTTAACAATCTGTACAATAAATGGAACACCTTTTATTGTGCATGGGAACGCTATAACAAAGACAAAACAAATGAAGGTAAAATGCTTTTTTGTTCATTTTGCTTGCCAAAAAATGCAATAAAAGTGATTTAAAAAGTCAAAATGGTACCATTAAAAATTAGTTTGGCATGCAAAAAACAAGCCCTCACCAAGCTCCATCCAAAGAAGTTATGGGTCTTTGAATGCAATGATGTAAAAAAAATGTAAAAGGGTTTTTATTGTGCAAAAGACGGAAAACTTAAAACATCTATAAATAATTTTGGTATTTTAATTGTACCAGCCTGCAGAAAAATGTGATTAAGTCATTTATACCACATAATGAACATCATAAAAAACACAAAAAACAATGCAGAATTGGTAAGTTTTTCACACGGACATCCAAAAATAATAAAAGTTATACAATCCATTAAATATACCCCGAAATGGTAATAATAAAAACTACAGTTTGCCAAGAACAAGCCCTCATATGGCCATGTTGATGGAAAAATAAAATAGTTATGGCTTTTGAGATGTGGAGATGAAAAAAATCATTGCATCCTTAGATCTAAACTAGGCCACGTTCAAAAGTCTTTAAAGAAACAGATTATTTTTACTTTTCCATCTATGGAGCTGTATGGGGACTTGTTTTCTTGGGGGACAACTTCTACTTCTCATTGGCATCATTTTGGGGGACATATTGTGCAACGTTTTAATCACTTTTTAAAACGTTTATGGGAGGCTTGTTTGTAAGTATGGCTTTTTCGTGATTTTTATTTTTAAAAAAGTGTTTTTATTGTTCAAAAGTAGAAAAAGCTAAAATATATATACAGTAATTTTGGGATCTGTGCAATCATACTGTCCCCTAGAAAGTTATGTCATTGATACTAAAACAAAGCCTAAAATATAATAGTGTAATTGCCATGTTCTTTTCACCCTGTCCCATAAAAAATGAATACAATACATTGTATGTACCTTCAAATTAGTGTCATTAAAAAAAATACAACTTGCAATGCAAAAAACAAGCCCTCATACGGCTATGTTGATTAAAAAATGAAAAAAAATATTTTGCTTTTGAAATGGAGAGATGAAACAACAATGCTTCATTAATTGCCAAACTAGGTCAAATTAAAAATTTACTTTATCTGCCCTAATTGCTTATATTTTTTCATAGGGCCAAATCTAGGACCCTAAATTTAACCCCTTAATGACGCGGCCCTTTTTTCTTTTTCCATTTTCATTTTTTCCTCCCCTCTTCAAAAAAATTGTAACTCCTTTATTTATCCATCAACGTCGTTATATGAGGGCTGGTTTTTTGTGGGACGACTTGTATTTTTAAATGATGTCATTTACTGTACCATATAATGTACTGAAAAACTTTTAAAAAATTTGAGTAAAAGTAGAGTAAAAGGAAAAAAAATAAACAACATTCCGCCATCTTTCAGTGCGTCTTGTTTCTACGGCGCACAAACCGCAACAAAAGCGACATGACAACTTTATTCTACGGGTCAGTACAATTACTACGATACCAAACTTGTATACCGTATATACCGGCGTATAAGACGACTTTTGAACCCCGAAAAATCTGCTCTGCAGTCGGGGGTCGTCTTATGCGCCGGTAATACAAAAAAAAAAAGTGTAAAAAAAAAAATCATTACTCACCTCCCCCGGCGTTCTGTCGCGCTCCGGCAGGATGTCGCTCGCTCCTCGTCCCCGGCGCAGCATTGCTTTCTGAATGCGGGGCTTGAAATTCCCGCTTCCAGAAAGCTAATACACACGCCGTCAGCCGGTACAGCTATTCAATGACAGCATTGAATGGCTGTGATTGGCTGAAGGCGCACGTGGCTTCAGCCAATCACACCCATTCAATGATGTCATTGAATAGTGTGATTGGCTGAAGCCACGTGCGCCTTCAGCCAATCACAGCCATTCAATGCTGTCATTGAATGGCTGTAACTGGCTGACGGCGTGTGTATTAGCTTTCTGGAGGCGGGGATTTCAAGCCCCGCATTCAGAAAGCAATGCTGCGCCGGGGACGAGGAGCGAGCGACATCCTGCCGGAGCGCGACAGAACGCCGGGGGAGGTGAGTACTGATTTTTTTTTTCTCCACTGTAATACCGGCGTATAAGGTGAAAGTTGGGGGGTCGTCTTATACGCCCCGTCGCCTTATACGCCGGTATATACGGTATGTTTTTTTTATACTGTACTACTCTTTTTTTTTTTCAAAGACATTTAATCTTTTTCAATTATTTTCTGCAGTCATCTTGTGCGCACGATACCTTTTCTATTTTTCCGTTAACATAGTTGAGCGAGGGCTCATTTTTTGCGTAATGTCCTGTACTTTCTGATAGTACCAATTCAGAATACATACGACTTTTTGATCGCTTTTTATTGCATTTTTTCTGGGAAACATGGTAACTAAAAAAGTGCATTATTATTTTTTTTTTCGGACAACGTTCACCATGTGAGAAAAATAATGCACTACTTTGATACATCGGACTTTTATGGACACGGCGATACCAAATACATATTTTTGTTATGATTTTGAGTTTTTAATAATAGATATGGCAAAAGGGGGGTGATTTAAACTTTTATAACTTTTTTTTTTACAATTAATAAAACTTTATTGATTTTTTTAACTTTACTTTAAAGTCCCCCTGGGGGACTACAACATGCGATGCTTTGATCGCTCCTGCAGTATGACGTAATGCTATAGCATTATGTCATACTGTTATTTGACAGGCAGTCTATCAAGCCACCCCACGAAGTTGGATTGATAGGCAGTCTGCTAAGGCAGCCCTGGGACCTTTCAGAAGGCCCCTGGCTGCCATGACACCTGCACGGCTCCCCCCATCTCACCGCAGGGGGGGGGAGGGGGCGTACGGGACCCCTGAACATAGTACGGGGGATTTAAATGCCGAACGGCCGATAGCGGCTGTTGCCTGCGGATGTCAGCTGTAATAAACAGCTGACGCTCACGCTGTATGAAGAGAAGTCGCCCCGCGACCTCTCTTCATACATACCCTGACGCTCCATGATGTACCCTTACGTCCTGGAGCGGGAAGGGGTAAAAGGGGTTGTCCAAATTATTATTTTTTTATTGCTGCTCCCCATATGCAAAAATAATAAGAGCTTGTATATTCGCCTCTCCCAGCTCCCTGCAGCACCTTGCCTTCATTCTCTAAGTGTGTTGACAGACTGAATTCAACCTATTTACCACATGACACAGGCTGCTGCAGCCAACTACAGACCCCTGAGATCCATGATGGGTTGGCTGCAGCAGCCTGTGATGTCTAGTAAGTACTTTGTCTGCAGCCTGTAAACACTGTGTAATAGGCGAGACCGGAGGATGCGGTGACTAGGGGTCTGGTGACCCTGGCAGAGGTTTTATTATTTTTAGGTATATAAATACCTAAAAACAAAAATTTACAAAAAAATTGATTCAACCAAGCCCTTTTACAATATGCTTACATACAAATATATTGCAATCTATACCCTACAACTTCTCATCGCACACAATAGGATCTGAGAATTAGCTATGTTTACACCGAAACCAAAACACATTCAAGTCACACTGAAAATTGAATGAAACAAAATTATAAAGTAAATAGGAACCTAAACAAACTTTGACTCGGTATGCTTACTTCAATATTTGCCACTTTCTATTGGCATTACATCAAATTTAATAATCTCGTCAATATGTACTAAAGCTAAGGCATGTAAGGACAATGTGATAACATGTATTAAAAAGGTCTTAATATTAAAGCCTTCAGAAAAAATGGCGGAAATCTCTGACAGAATTCAAAGGAAAACTCCGGTAAAAGCTGGAAGTGTTCCTTATAACTATTCATTAAGTAGTCATATATGAGATGGGAATACCCCTTTAACTAATACTGCACAGATCAGTCAGCAATGGAGGTCTGGATGTTCCACTTACTGTTGAAGTAAGTGGTGTGGCCAGGCTTGGACTGGCTTACAGGGGAAAAGTTGAAACCCCTGGTTGGCCCTGAGCCGGCGTGGGTGCCCTTTTCCTGCACAAGTGGTACATGGCACAGTATACTTGCTATACTATATACAGCCTATATATTCATATAATACCCAGGTTAGTTCATTTAGACAGACACATAGGCTTGTTATGGTGACATCTAAGTGCATTTGGTGATCGGCCAGTATCCTCAAGCTACCTTGCTAAGGGTGAGGCCAAATGAATACAACACCGATATTCCATTTTACCACAAATCAGTAAAGTTTTCAAGGTGATTGTTCATGGGCCATGGCCATACGGTCTTATGGGTAAAACTGCAGTTCAGCGCAAAATCATGCAGTCATTAAAAATCTGTTTGAAAGCTGTGTTGTTTTATGAAAAAACTGCATGTCCGTGAGCCACCTCTGGGATCCTTCCAATCGAGTGAATAGGAGTCCACCAATTCCCAATACGGTGGCCAAAAATTTCCAAGGAGCAAATTTCATAATATTTACATGCAGCTGTACAATGGACTCCCAGTATGCATTTTATTGGGGGGCCCTAGGCCCCCCATTCCAACACTGGGTGTGGCACATTGCAAAATGTACTGGAAGCTCTTGTGTTCTCAATGCTAAAAAACAAAAACATGTCAGTCTGGCCTTCCCAGCATGGGGTTGTGGGAGGATTATTATTGTTATTCATTCTATTTTGCAATACAATATTTTTGAAGGGGAGTCCAGCACAGGACTATATGTCCCTCTTCAAAAGTTCCTTTTTGAGTCATTTTTATTTTACAACTCAAAATAAACATTTTTCTAAAGGGACCCATTAAAAGTTTTTTTTAAATGTCCCAAACTGCTGCTTGAATCACATATGTTGGCAGGGCAGTTCCAGACCTCATCCTTCCGGCACCGCTTGCTTCAGCCGGACACCCCCATGGCATCAGTCTTAAAATGCGAGATCTCCCAAGTTATCGTGAGACCTCACATCCAGAGTAAGATTAGCTATTTACTGCCTTATTGAAGCAGCAATCAAATGATAAGAATTAATTTCAAGAGAACAAAATCTGACTGATTCTTTCCCAAAAGTTGACGATTTTAAGCAGCAGTTTGGGCATTTAAAAAAAAAAATTAATGAGTTCCAGTTAGAAAAAATGTATTCTTCTTGAGGACTTTATTGAGTTGTAAAATACAAATGAGAGGTAGAGTGAGGTGATAGGACCTCTTAAGCTTTTAAGATCATGTCGCTTAAAGGTCTGACTTTCCGCACTGATTCATTTCTTAATGTAACTCTAATACAGATGTTCAAATTTCCTACACAGATATAGATTTAAAGTGATACCCCAGTCAAAAGTGAAAATTTGAATATACGAGGCAAATAATAGTCATCGCAGTCTCAGACTTCCCTAAGCACAGCATTCTTAAGAACTCTGAGTTATGATGCCCCCTCTGTTCTCTGATCGATAAGAGCCAATAACATCGGCACTGTGTACAACCTGTTAGTTTCTTCCCCTGCAGGTCTCCTGATAGTGCTCCAACTGCATGGATTGAACTGGGGGCAACTCTAAAACTTCCTAAAAATACTCTGCACAGGGAAATCTAAGACTATGATGCTCATTTTGTGAAGATGCAAACATGATGAGACCAAAACACACAAATGGCAACAGGATTGTTCATGAGGAGGTCACAAGGTGTGTTGACTATGCATTTGCCATATATAGTAAAATTTTCCTTTTTGACTGGAGAGTCATTTTAAAGAATATTATTTAGTCTGCCTGAAGCACTACTTAGGGAACATACGGAGCCTACTGTGTGCCATCTTATGCTATCCTACTTAACTTGCTCTCTAATGCCACTAGATTTTAATGAAAACATGAATTGCAGTGGCATAGCTATAGGGATTGTAGGGGTTGCAGCTGTTAGCGGGCCTCTAAGCCAGAGGAGTTCAAAGGCTCCCATAACCGCTGTGATAGCCTGCACCCTCCATGACCTAGCTCCTGCACCACAACTCTAAAATCGTCCAGTAAATTTATACAGACATCTTTACAGTCACTCAGGCAGCTACTGCTGTTGTCCCGACTCCTTCCCCCAGCTTGTCTTACACTGAGAACAGAGGAGACTGATAGGAGAAGTTGGGATGCTCAGACAGAAGTAGTAGCGAGTGACTGTGAAGATGTCTATATGAGTTTAGATACTGGAAGGAGGTGTTGGTGAGTAAAAGCAAGGCCAGGGTACAAATTTAACCATATGGGGACAACTGGGGGGTATACTATATGTATATGGGGACCACTGAGGGATGACCTATAAGTATATAGGGATTACTGCAGGTGCACTATAACTGTATGAGAACCACTGAGAGGTGCACTATAACTATATGAGGGGCATGGAGGTGCACACTGTAACTGCATGGAGGGCATGGAGGAATTCACTATGACTGCATGAATGGCCTAATAAGGCTCCTCATATCTTCTAGGTGCTCTCCCTAAGGAGAAATGATATCCTTACCGACCCACATCTATAAACCTTTCACTAGCCAAGCTAGAAACCTATTGCATACTGATGATGGGCAATTACCCTGAAACAGCTGTCTGTGCATGGTTATTCCGGCTTTAGCTCATAATCCCCAGTTATCAAGGCTTGCTAAAAGGTCTGACATTGACTTGTAGGAATTCTGCCTTTGATAAGTGGCGGCTATAGAAGCATCGTTCCATTTTCCTATTAGAAGATCTGCCAGAGAACAGTGCACAGTAGTCACTAAGCTACATGCAATCTATCCCACTGCAGTTTGCTAGAGGAGTGTAGTTATTCTTCACCAATTTTTTTGTCGTCCAATTTGTGTCAGCGCCTCGCGTAGTTACAAGCAGTTCATGCAATGCGTTGTGTGCCTTTTAATCTGCATGCAGTCTATTCCTGTGACTTCCCTATTAACTGCCCATAACAAGCAAATGTTCATGTCCACAATTAGGGACAAGCCTGGTACCATCTCTCACTAATGGCCGCTCTCTCATTTTGTATCCCGAAAAAAAAAATTGCAACATGCTCTATCTTGGCATGTATATTACGTGCGCATATATGCCTAGATAGTGCATGGGGATTGGCAGCACGCAGGAAGCATGCATGTCATTACATACGCACTGCGTGCTGGCGCACAAGACTCTCGCGCTGCAAGCCGGTTCACATGGTCCTAATCCTATCATTACTATACTGGCTACACATAAAAGCATTTGTCCATAATCATCTAATATGTGTAGAACTTTGAACTGAACTTGCAGTTATTAGTACTTGATTTTACCATGTATCATTTGTGGGTGCATGACCATATAACCTGCATATGATGACTACTTGACTGTTCTCCTCTAATTGGTACTTTACAAAGTATACAATAAAATGTGAATGGCATAAAAAACCTTTCATTACATTACTATAATAAATACTGGAATCAATAATTAAACGATGGGCATCATTATTAGACTGCGGACCGAAAATCTAAAATTATAGCCTGCTAATTAATAACCTACATAAACGAAATTCTATTTTCCAGGAAAATGTGAGAAATGTTATAGAACCATGGTAGAGTCTAGTCTAGAACGATGTAAGTAGGGCTATTGCACAAGAAAGCCGGCTCACTATTCAGCACTTTTCTCTGTATCTTCTCTTCAGACTGTGACAGAAAGTGTAAGTATGAATCATCAAGCCTCCTTCCAGAGTAATGTTTGTCTTATGCCTCAGCTTTCCTGTGGAGACTTCTTTCTTTAGGGATGTGTTCTCTTTTCCTTTTGACCTAATTGAGAGCCTCCAAAAACACATGCAGATGAAAACATGTCCAACCCCACTCTACTTGTCATTGGAAAGTATGACACGCTCCTGATGAAGGTCAAGAGTATGTGCTATGTTTTGACAAATGTCTGAAACCGTTAACCAACGCCGCTCCAAATTCTTTAAGCAAGGAAGTAATGATTTCATAATTGCCCTGTGTATCAACGTCAACCATCTCAAGTGAAAACAAGTGGGAGATTGTCCTTAGAGAGAGACGTATCGCTGAATATAATGGAAATGAAAAAATATATATTCCTCATGATAATGTATGTAAAAAGAGAAAAACGAGAGACAGACGGTAGGGTATGATGTCAGCATTGAAAGAGGTATGAATTCTTCAATGATCCTTAATAATCATATATTTATATGCTTACAGAATTCCAGGAACTCCTCTCAGAAATAGGTAAAAGATATGAGATTAGCGCTCCAATTTGGGGTGGAGAGAATGGCGATAAATCGAGAAAGGATCAGATAGAACTCACCCCAGACATAATCAGACCCTATGAGAAAGGTCACGGCTCGTCTAATGGTCCTGGATGGCAGATGGTATCAAAGGTTGGTCCTGAGTTAGGTGATGTCATCGGTAAATCCAAATTACTGGTCAGAGGGACATCCCAATAAGGGAGAGCATCACAGGGTGACTCTAGGTAAAAGAAATTATACCAGAGGCAGCAGGAAGTAGTATAGAATAGACAAAAAAAAAAACAGTGCTCCAGTAAGCAGATAAGCGGAATAAAGCAAAAAGAAGGACTTACTTAGCAGGGGTGCCAATGAGAATGACGCCCCTAAGATCCTGGTCGGCTTGTAGAAATGTGATCGTGTCCATGTAGTAACAAAGAAGCAACGTTTATTCAGGGTACACAACGCGTTTCGGCTATGCAATAGCCTTTATCAAGCATACAATACACTACCAGAACTCCTCTTGTGATATCTTACATTTTGAGTAGTGTTTTGCCTGTCTAATAGACCTTTAAAAATGGAGCAGAAACCTTCAATAGTACACTTACAAGTAGTGTCGAGCAAACTTTTGAAAAGTTCAGTTTGGCCAGTTTGCCGAACTTCAGCAAAAAGTTCGGTTCACTCTGAAACAGTTCGAACCGAACCAAAACTTGACCAATGACCCTAAAACTGGTTTATAACACTGTCTAAGATCCATAAAAGTAGTTCTCCTTCAACAAATGTATGATCTATATAAATAAAGGTGAACCCACATGAGCTGCATGTAGATGTTGTTCTTGGTCAGATTTGAACCTAAGACCCTAGCACTGTAAAATGAGAGTGCTAACCACTGAGACACTATGCTTCTTATTTCTGCTTAATAAATGTATACATGATATCAATAAAGGGGATTATTATGAAGAAGAACACAAAAACGAAAAAAAATATACAAATGTTGTCCTTGGTCAGATTTGAACCCAGGGCCCCAGTGCTGCAAGGTAACAGTGTTAACCACTGATCCACCATACTCTTTCTTCTTTCTTCTTCTTCTTCTCCTAATTTTAGTGGGTCTGGCTAAAGTTTGAGTTTGAGCCAAACTGAGCTTTTAGCAAAGACCTGAAACAGAGTTGGACTGTTTGGGTTTGCTCAACACTACTTACCAGAAAAGAATAAACACATATAAAGTAAAGACAAGTTTATTGACTCTTAGCAGTGTAAACAATACTAAAATGCCCTAAATACTCTTAACGAAGAAGCACATTAACATTTTTCTCAGTACGACTATTTACAAATCCATAATTATTTATATGAAAATTACAATAATAATCATTTAGTTTCTACTAATATATTATATATACAGAAGAGTATTAAATTTAAGACGCCTTCAACCCCCCAATACTGCAAAGAAACACCTCAGACACCCACACAAATCCCCTAGCCATGTGCTCACCCTTGCTACTCTGCTACTCCTAGCTGCAGGGGACATCTCCCCCAACTCAGGCCCACCCCGTACTGTTCTCTACCAAAATGCCCCCCCTGCCCCATTCAAATGCGCCCTATGGAACTCCCAATCTGCATGTAACAAACTCCCAACTATCCATGACCTTTTCACCAGTAAACACTTGAACTTGCTCGCCCTCACGGAAACCTGGATACAGTAGTCCGATTCTACCTCCCCCGCTGCATTGTCCTATGATGGTCTGCAGTTCTCCCACACCCCCAGATCGGATGACAGACGCGGTGGAGGAGTAGGCATCATCCTCTCCCCAAACTGTACCTTCCAGGTCATTCCCTCAGCTCCCTTGCTTACCTTCCACTCCTTCGAAGTCCACACACTGCGACTCTTCCGCCCACTGCCTCTGCGTGTCACAGTTATTTACCGCCCCCCAGGTCCTACCTGCCTGTTCCTAGACCACTTTGCTGCCTGGCTCCCCCACTTCCTATCCTGTGAAATCCCAACCCTCATCCTTGGTGATTTCAACATTTCTACTAACGACTCTAGCTCCTCATCTGCCTCCCGGCTTTTAACACTTACCTCCTCCCTTGGCTTATCACTAATCTCTGACTCCCCCACTCATAGAGATGGTAACACTCTCGATTTAGTTTTCCTCCGTCTGCTCTGCTTCTCACTTTACTAACTCCCCCCTTCCACTCTCAGATCCCAACTTTCTCTCTTTCTCCATCAGGCACCCTAGCATCTCTCCTGACCCTCCTATCTATCGCACCTCTAGGAACCTCCAGTCTGTCCGCACTAAACAGTTTGCCGAAACTATTCAGTCCTCCCTATCGCCTATCTCTCGCTTCCCCTGCCCTAACCTGGCAGCCGAATACTACCACACCACCCTCAGCCGTGCCCTGGATAAAGTGGCACCGCCCGTGACGCGAGCCGTCAAACGCAGACCACGGCAACCCTGGCTCACGTCCCAAACGCGCTTCATTCGGCGGTGCTCTAGGTGCGCCGAGCGGCTGTGGAGAAAGTCAAAGCTGCCGGCAGACTTCCTCCACTTCAAATTCATGCTTAAAACATATAACCTACCCTTCACCACGCCAAACAAGTTTATTTCACCTCCCTTGTCTCCTCACTATCCCACAACCCCAAACAACTCTTTGAGACCTTTCACTCCCTCCTCAGCCCCAAGGAACAAGCCCCTGTGACAGACCTGACTGCTTGAGAACTAGCTGCCTATTTCAAAGAAAAAATCGACCACATTCGAAAAGAAATCTCTGAAAGCTGCAGGGCTAGCCCTGATCCCAGTTTCATCAGCACTGCACCCAGCACCTACTCACTATCTACGCTAGAACCAATGACAGAGGAAGAAGTCTCCAGGCTCCTTTCCGCTGCCCACCCCACCACCTGCGCTAGCGACCCTCTCCCCTCTCACCTCCTCCGCTCCCTTTCCCCAGCTCTCATTACTCACCTTACCACAATCTGCAACCTCTCCCTAACCTCTGGCACTTTTCCCTCCTCATTCAAACACTCCATTATATCCCCTCTGCTTAAAAAACCAACCCTGGACCCGACTAATGCTGCCAACTACCGACCCGTCTCAAACCTCCCCTTTATCTCCAAATTACTGGAACGCCTGGTCTACTCCCGCCTTACTCGCTTTCTCTCTGACAACTCACTCCTCGACCCCCTCCAGTCTGGCTTCCGCTCTCTACACTCGACCGAAACTGCCCTTACAAAAGTAACAAATGACCTGATGACTGCAAAGTCGAGAGGTGACTACTCCCTACTAATCCTCCTTGACCTGTCTGCTGCATTTGACACTGTCGACCATAATCTCCTTCTCACTATGCTCCACTCTATTGGTCTAAAGGATACTGCTCTCTCCTGGTTCTCCTCCTACCTCTCTGACCGCTATTTCAGTGTTTCCTTTGCTGGTTCTATCTCTGCTCCACTTCCTCTCGCTGTCGGGGTACCCCAGGGCTCGGTCCTTGGTCCCCTTCTTTTCTCTATCTATACTGCCCCTATTGGACAAACCATCCACAGATTCGGCCTCCAATACCATCTCTATGCTGACGACACCCAACTATACACCTCCTCTCGTGAGATCTCTGGACCATTCCTCCAAAATATCACCGACTGTCTGTCTGCTGTCTCTAACACTATGTCCTCCCTTTTTCTCAAACTAAACCTCTCTAAAACTGACCTCCTTGTCTTTCCACCTTCTAACCGACCTCCCCTCAACATCTCCATTCCAGTGTCTGGCACCATCATAACCCCCAGACGGCATGCCCGATGCCTTGGGGTCACACTGGACTCTGACCTCTCCTTTGCCCCCCATATCCAATCTCTGGCCCAAACATGCCACATGCACCTCAGAAATATTGCTAAAATACGTCCGTTCCTAACCACGGACACGCTAAAGATGCTCGTGGTTGCGCTCATCCACTCCCGGCTTGACTACTGCAACTCGCTACTCATTGGCCTCCCCCACACTAGACTCGCTCCACTCCAATCCATACTAAATGCAGCAGCTAGACTCATTTTTCTATCCAGTAGTTATTCAGACGCCTCTGCATTATGCCAGTCGCTGCATTGGCTGCCCATCCACTGCAGAACAAAATTTAAACTCCTCTACCTCACTCACAAAGCTCTGCATGGCGCTGCGCCACCATACATCGCCTCCCTACTGTCAGTACACCACCCAGCGCGCTCACTCCGATCGGCTAACACCCTCAGACTAAACGCCCCTGTAATACGAACCTCTCATGCTTGCCTACAGCACTTCACTAGAGCAGCACCCATCCTCTGGAATGCTCTACCTCAAGGCATCCGGACAATTCCCGATGCACGAAATTTCAGACATGCCTTAAAAACGCACCTCTTCAGGGAAGCATACCAAATCTCCTGACCTAGTCCCTCGCCCCTCCCTATGGTGCTCCACCCTGTTTGCCTTCTGATAAATGATCTGTACATAAAATTTCCTATTGCCTGTGTTCCCCAACCCCTGCACCTCCTGTACCACCCTCAACCCATTTGTGTCTAACCCAATGTACCTCACATTGTAATTGTTGCAATTGTTGTATTGTTTTGCATTTATCCATGCCTGAAAGCGCTGCGGAATAAGTTGGCGCTATACAAATAAAGATTATTATTATTATTATTAAAGGGGATTGGAATATTTTTCAAATGGACATTAATTAACTTCTATTAACTACTATCCTCTAATGAAAGCTGCTGTGATGTCCCAATTTCAGACTCCCTATAGTGGCCCTGGAAGCTCTATCAATGCGTCCCTTCCAGTAGAAGCACTGTCACAGTGTTCAGTAACAAGTAATACAGCACTGTCATAGTGTTAAGTAACAAGGGGACTGTGACAGCTGTGGCAGAGGATCGCAAAGCTCTCCATTTTATTTCAATGGGGCCGCCGCTACCAGTGGCCCCATTGAAAGCAATAGGATATCGGCACCCCCACCGTCATTTTCGGGGAAGGACTTTAAGTATAAGCCTTTCCCTGAAAATCAATCCTAGTTGTAGTAAAAAAATACATACTTACCTCTCCACCACTGCCAGGGCTCAGGCACATCTAGCCGCTTGGGTCCTGTCACTGTAATGAAGGTCTTTCAGCAGGCGAGGATTTAAAATCCCCGCCTGCTGAAAGGGCTGCATCTGATTGACTGAGTGCTCAGCCAATCACAGGCAGCGCACAGCCATTCATTGAATAACAGCTGAGCGCTGCCTGTGATTGGTCACAGTGCTCAGCCAATCACAGACAGCGCTTAGCAATTCAATTAATTCAATGAATGGCAAAGTGCTGCCTGTGATTGGCTGAGCACTATGACCAATCACAGGCAGCATTCAGCTGTTATTCAATGAATGGCTGAGTGCTGACTGTGATTGGCTCAGCGCTCAGCCAATCCGACACAGTCCTTTCATCAGGCGGGGATTTTAAATCCTTGCCTGCTGAAAGAGCTTTAGAGCAGTGCAGGGAGAACAAGCGGCTAGACGAGCTTGAGCTCCAGCAGCGGCGGAGAGGTGAGTATATATTTTTTTTATTTTTTACTACAGCTAGGGATGATTTTCAGGGAAGGGCTTATATTTAAAGCCCTTCCTCGAAAATCACTGCAGGGGTTGCCGGCAGGCCATTGCTTACAATGGTACCGCTGGCAGCAGCAGCAGCGGCCTCATTGGGAGCAATGCTGCATGGAGGTTCGTTCACGCGTGTTTTGGCACATGCATGGATGCGCAGATTGGTGTGCACCTACACACTTTCAAATGCACACTTGTGTGGCTGAGGCCTAAGACGCCATCTTACTGACCCCTAGAATTTATTAAACATATTACATATACCACACGATGTACGCCATAAACAAAAAAATAATGTCAGAATTGTAGTTTTAGTTTATCTTTCCTCTAAAAAAATGGAATAAAAAAATTGATCAAAATGTTACGCTACCAAGAATAGGGTAAATAAAGACTAGAGCTCATCCTGCAAATAGCAAGCCCTCAAGGAGCTCCATTGATGGAAAAATAAAAATGCTATGGCTCTTTGAATGCGGTGACACAAAAGCACATCTTTAAAAAAGTGCTTTTAGCATACAAAAAAAGAACAATATTAAAAAACTATAAATCTAGTATCACCTGAATCAGGCTGACCCAGAGATTAAGGTTATCACATGGCGTAAAAATGAGATCCAACAAAACTATGGCGGAATTTCTGTTGTTTTTTTTTTTAATTAATAAAAGTAACACATTACATAAAATATACCCCAAGATGATGCGAGTAAAAAATACAATTTATCACACAAAAAATAGGGCCTCATACAACTATATCAATGGAAGAATAAAAAACTTATTGCTCTTGAAATGCAACGATAGTAACATAGTATGTAAAGCCAAAAAAAGACATGTCCATCCAGTTCAGCCTATTACCCCAATGTTGATCTAGAGAAAGGAAAAAAAATAACAATGAGGTAGAAGCTAATTTTCTCCATTTAATGGAAAAAAAATCCTTCCCGACTGCAGTCTGGCATTCAGAATAATTCCTGGATCACCGACCGTTCTGTAGTTATTCGTGATTATAACATGTAATATTATAATGCTCAAGAAAGACACTCAGGCCCCTCTTGTATTTTTTTAGTGAGCTCGCCATCACTACAGCCTCAGGCTGAGAGTTCCATTGTCTCACTGCTCTTACAGTAAAGAACCCCTTCTATGTTGGCGTAGAAACCTTCTTTCCTCTAGATGTGGGGGAAGCCTACATCAAAAAGAAAAGTTGGTTGGTCATTTGAGTCTAAAATGGGCCCATCAATAAAGGGTTAAGACAACAGTGCAATGCCAAGAAAAGGCAGTGGGGCTTCTCACAGGCAACTCTTACCTGTTTGTGTATGGATGACAAAAACACAACAAAAAGACCTTTGGAAAGATAAGACTGACTCAATGCCAGGAGTTCCTCTGCTTCAGTGTCTCCATGACATTTTCGGTTCTGTTCTTTGGCAGTTCAGTGCGGTCATTGACACAATCATAGCATGCATCTAAATCACTACTCACATCAGTGGCAAAATGCCAACTAGCTGAAGAGCTGTTTGTAATTAGAGCATTTTCCCAATAAGGTTTCTGTGGAACCTCAGAATTCCCTGGTACATAAACTGCTTAGGGCGTCCCTGGAAGAAAGCAATAGCAAGCACTGTCAATTTTTACAGTAGGCATGGGACAGTTGTAGGTATTGCAAAAATGTAGGGTTGCTCTCATGGGAATGTTCGCATTTTTGTGGATCGTGGTACTAATCCACTCAATGTCCATGTAAGAACACAGCAATGAACAGGAAGGGGTATCTTGGGATGACTGCAACTGAGTACTTTGGTCAATGGTGTCTCCATAGAGGAGTACTGTAGAGAAAAACGTTTTTCACATTTTTAGGTCTCTTTTACATAAGTGTTGCGATTTTTGGCCCAGCCACATCGTGGTTAAAAATGAACGAGAAAAAGCCGCGACAAAGTCACGTCTAAATCTCTTGTTTTCTCATCCACTTGGCTGGCATAAATACTTCAACTGGCTCAATAAAGCCAGCTGACATGATTTAGTAGTGCTAGCCGCTGCTAAACTCCATCCCATTGCCAGCAACTCCCGTAATATCTTATGGGAGCTGCCGGCTGATCACAGCCGAAAGATAGAGCAAGACCTATCTTTTCCAGCTGCTTCAAAACATCAGCCAGCAAATTCGGCTGCCGATGTCCTGTCTTCGCCAGGGGAATGTGTTTATGCAGTTAATAATTGGCCCTCTGAATGATGCAATCCAATGTTTCCCATGGTCACAATTTTTTATTGCGGCTATATTAGCTGCGTAAAATGCTCATGTAAAATAAGCCTTAGGGCTCAGTCAGACAAGCATTGTTTCCTCGCTGCTACAGCAGCCAATAGGTTCCTATGGAAGCACTCACTTGGACGCTTTTTGGAAGCACAGAATTTGCGCTTCTAACAAAGAAAGGACAACAAGTGCTGACTCGCATGTCAGCTGCGTGGTGCGCCGAGGTGCACCATGCTTTCCATAGGCTCCTATGGGAGCCGTGAAAGCACGCAGCCCGCACCACGATGTGTGACCGGGCTGCATCACAGACCTAGAAGCAGCCCGGTCAAGCAGTCTTTTCAGGAAAGATAGCAGCGTGGTCTACTTGTTACTTAGCAGCGAGTAAAAAATGCTTGTCTAACCGAGCACTTAATGTGCAATTAAATGTCTTGTGTATTATACTTTTGAGAGTTCTCCTTTCATGAATAATAACACATCCCAGAGGCGTAGCTAAAGGTTTGTGGTCCTGCATACAAAAGTTCAGCATGGGGGACCTCCCAAAACTTACCTATGCATCGTTGAGTCTCTTAAGAAGCGCATGGATGTAACACTAGCAGGAGAGGGCATTGCTAGAATCTTAAAAGATTAGGCAGAGGCTAAATCTTAAAAGATTACGCAAGAGAGTATTGGTTAAGAATGATGTTGAGAAGGCCGAACTTTTTAATTCCTATCTTGTATCTGTTTTCTCTCAGAAAGTAGATGGAACATCAACTGACCTTTCCTGTGCTATTGGGGGAATAAAAGAATGCAGGCTATCTATAAGCAGAGAGATGGTGAGGGAACATGTAGCTAATTTAAATGAATTCAAGTCTCAAGGTCCAGATGAATTACATCCTAGGATACTAAAGGAAGCAGCAGAGGTAATTGCTGAACCACTCACCATAATCTTTAAAAATTCCTGGAGAACAGGAGATGTCTCAGAAGATTGGGAAAGGGCAAATGTTGTCCCTATCTTCAAAAAAGGGAAGACTGTGGATCCAGGAAACTAAAAGCCTGTGAGCCTGACTTCTATACCGGGAAAGATCTTTGAACAAATTATTAAACAGCATGTATGTAAGTACTTGGATGAAAATGGAGTAATTAACCAGAGCCAGCATGGGTTTGTAACAAGCAAGTCATGCAAAAACGAACCTAATTTCCTTCTAAGACAGAATCACAGACTGGGTTGATCAGGGAAATGTGGTGGATATAGTATATCTTGACTTTAGTAAAGCATCTGATATAGTATCTCATACCATACTTATTGAAAAAATTACCAAATATGGGATAGACAAGGCAACTGTTAGGTGGATTCGCAACTGGCTGAGTGATCGTACTCAAAGGGGGGTCATAAATGGCTGCATATCCAAATTGAAGAATGTATCAAGTGAGGTACCACAAAGTTCTGTCCTGGGCCCAGTGTTGTTCAACATTTTTATAAATGATCTAGAGGGGAATTGATGGAAAACTGATCAAATTTGCCAAAGACACAAAGCAATGAGGGATAGCTAACACTAGGGAGGAGAGGGAGAGTATTCAAAAAGATCTAGAAAAGTTTGAAAAGTGGGCGGCGACTAACAGAATGGCATTTAACAAGGAGAAATGCAAAGTCCTACATCTGGGCAAGAAAAATGAAGAAAAAAAACATACAAAATGGGAGGAAATGGGCTAAGCAGCAGCCTATGTGAAAAAGACTTGGGTATACCAATAGATCATAGACTGAACATGAGTCAACAGTATGATGCAGCAGCCAAAAAGGCAAACACAATTCTGAGATGTATTAAGAGCAGCATAGAGTCTAGATCACGTGAGGTAATTATTCCCCTCTACTCTTCCTTAGTCAGACCTCATCTGGAATACTGGGTCCAGTTGTGGCACACCAATTTTAAAAAGACATTGACAAACTGGAGCAAGTTCAGAGAAGAGTTACCAAAATGGTGAGCGGTCTGCAAATCATGTCCTATGAGGAACGGTTAAAGGATCTAGGAATGTTTAGCTGTTTACAAATATCTGTGAAGGGCTGTCACAATGCAGAGGGATCTGCCCCATTCGCATTTACACAAGGAAAGATTAGAAGCAATGGGATGAAACTGAAAGGGAGGAGGCACAGATTAGATAATAGAAAAACTTCCTGACAGTGAGAGTTAGGAATTAGTGGAACAGGTTGCCACAGGATGTGGTGAGTTCTCCTTCAATGGAAGTGTTCAAACAAAGGCTGAATAAATATCTGTCTGGGATGATTTAGTGAATCCTGCACTGAGCAGGGGGTTGGACCCGATGACGCTGGAGGTCCCTTCCAACTCTGTCGTTTTATGAGTCTATGAAATGTAGGGGGGCCCAATTCAAAATCTGTAACTGGGCTCCCAACCATCCATGTGCCATTTATAATACTTGCGTCCTCTTATATGATAGGGGTGCCTTTGTGGCCCCTAAGGCTCTGTGGCCCGGTAGTAACTACTAACACTGCATCCCCTATATCTACGCCCCAGACACATCTATTTTAATAACACTAATGTATTAATTACAACATGAAATGATTCTTGTCTCTGGTCTTTTTACTATATGTAAATGATTTCAGTTTTACCAAATACATTTATTCCATTTAATTTCAGGTCTTAAATAAAAAATTTTATTTTCAGCACTAATTGCATAAATTGGCATTTCAATGTGTCTTCAAATTTCTACTGTGAATAAATGACAGCTATTATGAGGATGTCAACTCTAGCAGCTCATTTAATCTAATTACGGACGGAGAAAGAGAGCTATTCATTTAAATTATTTCAAAAAATGCTCTGCTTCTTCTTCACATGACGACCTTCTGGGACATGTGCTCTATATAAAATAAGTCATTTTAATAGGAATCTATTTACTGCACATCCAATATTGGTTTTTAACCCCTTCCCAACATTTGAAACAAATGTAGGCCATAACATCAGAAGGAGTGTATGGAGTGTTAGGGCTCATTCACACAACCAGTGTGTGTGAACCGGCAAAGACTGCGTATGGCAGCAAGTGCACTGCGCAATGCCCGCGTATCTCACGCACCCAGTCAGGCGCAGTGCGATTTTTATTTTTTCTTATTCTAGTAGTGGGGTTGCATATGTATCATTGTATCATTGCCCATATGCAATGTATTGCATATAGAGAGCATTACAAATGCTATCCGTAGAAACGAATAGGGCTCTCGCTGCATGATACGCAGGAAAATAGAGCATGCTGCAATCTTTTTCATGTGCATTTCCACACACAGTTTTTATGCGTTATTGTGAATGGATCAATGACAGTCCGTGTACTTTCATTGACTCTATTGACCGCATATCACACAGCCATGTATTGCGTGTGTAATATGCTCCAGAATCCCGGTCGTTTGAAGGAGCCCTTATACAGCTGGCAGTCTCCTACAATGGGCTGGATCAGAGATAACTCTATTACTGCCTGTTTTAAGGCCCATTTACACACACAGATATCTTTCAAAAGATTGAAAGATCAGCGATCGTTTTGCATAAAGTACTAATAAGCACTAAATGTTATTAGTACTTTATTAGCTTCATTCACATGCAAATGAGCTTCTTGCAGAACTCAGCAGGAGGTCTACGCTCTGTAATTAGCTCAATTATTCTGCCACGGGCTCCCTGTGGAGAATTCAGCACCATGGACAGCAGACACAGCATATGGTCCTGCTAGTCAGCTGTTCTGCAGGTGGGGTTGACAGCTGAGAACAGCTGATACAATGTTATAAGCTGTTATCAGCACTCCCCGAGCAGAGTACAGCATGCGGTCCTGCTTATCAGCTGTTATGCTGAACCACGGTTTTCAAGCAGAACTGAAAACCATAATTTGGCCAAACAGTGAATGATGGACAGATTTAGACACAATGATTATTGCTCAAAAGATGGTGACCTTGAGCGAACTTTGAGCAATAATCGTTGTGTCTAAATGGGCCTTAACCCCTCAGAGGCCTTGGTCAGTAGCAACAGTGATATCTCAATGATAAGGGCTGCTTCTAAGAGCCCATTTACTCACAAAGATGATCGCTCAAAAGATGGCTTTTTAAAAGAGGTTTTGGGAGAACACATGGCACCAAGTATTGACCATGGTATATTGGATGACCCCAATGGATTAGTTTTCAATGTTTAGACTTTAATATTTACCTAATTTATTTATTTAGTTACTTAGGTAGTTATTGTAGCTCATATAGCATATGATTCAGCATTGTACAGATACCATCACCAATCACATCAGTCCAGGTTTCCAGTAGGGGCGCACAATCTAGTTTCCCTATCTCGAACACATCGTCAGCCAATATACTCCTCATATTTTTGAACTATGAGAAGAAGTTGCAGTACCTACAGAAAACCTACAGGGCAGCAATGCTAACAACTGAGCCACCTAGAGTGACATTTTTAAGTGACATGGTTGTCAAATATAGTTTTGCTCTAAAACATAAGGTAAAAAGACCAATTATTTAATAAAACTGAATCACATGTGGAAAGAGTAAGGCAGGATTTTTGAAGTGTGTTTTTATATATGTCTGCTTCTGGATCGAATTCAGTAATTTTTGTTTTATAGCTTCAAAGTATTATATGTCCGTTGGCAAAAAGGAAATAAAAGCTGACACAGTATAAAGAGAATGTAAGAAATAACTCCGATCACAAGGCGTAAATGAATCAGCTGGTAAGTTAACTAAAGAAAAAAGTCACAACTTTAGAAGTAGTCACATGGCGTTCTGAACATGTCACTGAAATAAACAGAGTCTAGAATAATTGTATTTTCATCATTCATGGAACAAAACCTCATTGTCGCTAGCCAAAATGTTTCCTTTCTGAAACTGTTCTTTAGATGAAATGTTACAGTTCTCACATATTAAAAGCACATAGTAGTAATATTGCTATGAAAAACAACATAAAATGTTTATCAAGGCTTTCTGTACAATCTTTGGGAAATGGCCCCAATTTCAACGCAATCAACAGTAGATGGACCATTAGCAATGGGTATGTAACATACGGGACTATATTCAAACACATCCCTTTGTACTTGAATGCCTTTTAACACCCCGTTCCTGTGTAAAGTCAGTGACTTAAGACAACTGCTTGCTTGTCTATCATTTCTATTTTTCACTATATAGATTGCATATGGGAAATGAACCATCTTTGAAAAATTTCTTAATTACATTTTTGTCTAATAAATTACACAAACCAGTGTGCTGAGTCTAGAAAGATCACAACTCAGGCACAATGGAACAGGTGATGGCAAAGAAGCTAGAATTCAGCAAAGTTAAGTGCTTTTCTATCTAGTGTGAAAGACTGAACCTATGTGAGACAAAGAGGTCTCAACCTAACATGTTAAACCATCCTGTGTTCCATCTTGAGTTCCATACTGATTCCATCCTGCTTCCATCCTAGGTTCCATCCTAGTTCTATCCTCCTTTCTTCCTGGGTTCCATCCTGGGTTCTATCCTGGTTTCCATCCTGGGTTCTATCCTGGTTTCCATCCTGGGTTCCATCCTGGTTCAATCCTGGGTTCCATCCTGGTTCAATCCTGGGTTCTATTCTAGTTCCATCCTGGGTTCTATCCTAGTTCCATCCTGGG
Source organism: Eleutherodactylus coqui (assembly GCF_035609145.1). Taxonomy (NCBI): domain Eukaryota; kingdom Metazoa; phylum Chordata; class Amphibia; order Anura; family Eleutherodactylidae; genus Eleutherodactylus; species Eleutherodactylus coqui. Next base: position 231,553,572 of record NC_089841.1, read on the forward strand.
TTCTATCCTAGTTCCATTCTGAGTTCCATCCTGGGTTCCATCCTAGTTCCATCTTGGGTTCTATCCTCCTTCCATCCTGGGTTCTCTCCTGATTTCCATCCTGAGTTCTATCCTAGTTCCATCCTGAGTTCCATCCTGGTTCTATCCTGGGTTCCATCGTAGTTCCATCTTGGGTTCTATCCCAGTTCCATCCTGGCTTCATCCTGGGTTCCATCGTCCTGTAGTTTTTTGCATGGAGGACAGAAAGCCAGGATGGGTTGCATTGCAAAAAACATGAATGCAAAAAGAGTCTTAGTAGGTGCTCACTACAGCTTCAGGGCTCAGTGACACGGGCGAATCTGGGTGCTGATGCGCCCGTGTTACTGTAGGATAAGACGGCCACACTGCAGGTGAGGACAACTCTCTGCACCACCGGAAGAAAGAACACATGACCGGCTCCATTACTGGTTATGTGTTCTTTCTTCCAGCAGTGCGGAGAGTCGTCCGCACCTGCAGTGCAGCCGTCTTCTTTGTGCAGTAACACGGGCGCATCGGCACCCGGATGCGCCCGTGTGACTGAGCCCTCAGTAAAACAGGTTACAGGTGCAGAATATGATGCCAGTTATGGAGAGGCTTTACACCAATTCAGTTGAACAATCAATGCTTTACTGAATGTATGATAAAGAATAATGTGGCAATAACATACAAAGTGCATTATTTGGATATAATGCAGTTAACTAACATTCGATTAGGTATATAACTCAGTAAATTATTTACCTGGGCCGGTCCCCTGAAAAAAAAATATCAGCACAGTACCTTTAGGGAGGCTGTACAGTGATGAAGTCAAAATTGGACAATGACAGCCAAGGATCTGAAGGAAAAGGCAGAAGTGGTTTTTAACTGCTTCTGCCTTGTCATTTGCAGACTACATAGACACCAATGAGCTTTATGTAGTGAATAGAGAAAGCGGAAGTGCCACTTCTGCTATTTGACCAGGCAATCACTTGACTGCCGGGTGCCCCCTGCCATGGTAGACCCAGATCAGCTTTGTTAGTGACTATTGTCACTACAGGGGAATGCTCTCCCCTGTAAGTGAGGGTCCTATAAATGCCCCAGTTACAGTGGAAAAGTGTAAATTTAAAAAAAAAAAGACAATGTGAACGACACCCAAAGGTTTTATATGAAGTTAAGGGGGACATAAATGTAAAAAAATAGTAACAAAATGAAACAAAAAAAATAATTACAGAATGAAATATAAATTCACAAAAGAAAATGACCCACCGCCGACGCCAACCCAAACCATCGCAATATGTGCCATGTAATCCGAGACTATGCAAATTATATATCAAAACGTCTGAAACAAAATGAAGAACCCATTGCTGTACTTTATTTTACCATAAATATACTAATTTTAAAATTAATCTATACATTTTTTTTTTAATTCTAGATTTTTACCACTAAGGGCTTATTCATGTGTCAGTATTTGGAAAGTCAAAACCAGGAGTGGAACATACAGAGAAAATGTATAATGGAAAGATTTGCATTTCTGTCGTATTTTGGACGTTTGGTTTTGGCTTACAAAATACTGATGAAAAATACTGACATGTAAAAAAGTCCTAATAAAATTAAAAAATAGAAAAAAATTAAGTGAAAAAGAGATATAAAAAATAGCCCTCTATGTCATAGGAAAAATGCAGCAAAAATAATTTCGATAGCTAAATTAAAAAAAAAAATAGGCCAGTAAAACCCCCATATGGGTAAAATCCCTAAAAAATGTCTTTTGATTGAAACACCCTGGTGCTTAAGGAGTTAAAATAAACATTTTAAAAAGTTTGGAATTGATGGTTTGATATGTAAGCTCAGGATACCGGACACTTTTCTGATTATTTGTCAGATGGGAAGAAATTAATTTCCATTTTATCTTAAATTCCCTTTTTTCTGTGTCCGCCCATATTAGCACCTGCTTTACGATACGACTGCGTGTTCTGAGCCGCCTGATTCATGAATACATTGCTAGACCTACAGAAATCCCAGACTTATGTGACACCAGCGGAGCATCTGTTAGGTCAATGGTTTATTTTTAGAGATGAGCGAACACCAAAATGTTCGGGTGTTCGTTATTCGGAACGAACTTCCCGCGATGCTCGAGGGTTCGTTTCGAACAACGAACCCCATTGAAGTCAATGGGCGACCAGAGCATTTTTGTATTTCGCCGATGCTCGCTAAGGTTTTCATGTGTGAAAATCTGGGCAATTCAACAAAGTGATGGGAACGACACAGCAATGGACAGGGCAGGCGAGGGGCTACGTGTTGGGCTGCATCTCAAGTTCACAGGTCCCACTATTAAGCCACAATACCGGCAAGAGTGCCCCCCCCCCCCCTCCCAACAACTTTTACTTCTGAAAAGCCCTCATTAGCATGGCATACCTTTGCCAAGCACCACACTAGCTACAACAAAGCACAATCACTGCCTGGATGACACTCCGCTGCCACTTCTCCTGGGTTACATGCTGCCCAACCGCCCCCCCCCCTCCCCCCCACAGCGCACACCAAAGTGTCCCTGCGCAGCCTTCAGCTGCCCTCATGCCACGCCACACTCATGTCTATTTAGAAGTGCGTCTGCCATGAGGAGAAACCGCAGGCACACACTGCAGAGGGTTGGCACGGCTAGGCAGCGACCCTCTTTAATAGGGGCGGGGCGATAGCCCACAATGCTGTACAGAAGCAATGAGAAATAGAATCCTGTGCCACCGCCATCAGGAGCTGCACACGTGGGCATAGCAATGGGGAAGCTATGTGCCACACACTATTCATTCTGTCAAGGTGTCTGCATGCCCCAGTCAGACTGGTTATATGCACCTTAACAGTAACCGCGTTGGTGGTAATGTGGTGGTGACTGCGGACCTAGTAGCATGGTTGTATTTTGTTGGTTTTCGGAATGTGGCCAGGATTAAGTGGGCCGTGGCGGGGGGATGGTGTGGGGGCTCTCTTGTTGTGTCGGTAAAGGTGAAATTCTTGGACTGCCACCAGACGAACCAATGCAAAGGCATTTGCCAACAATGTTTTCCCTGTTGGAGGGGGATGTTTTTGAGGCACTACGTGTCCTCTCCACGTGTCCGTGGTTATATGCACCTTAACAGTAACCGCGTTGGTGGTAATGTGGTGGTGACTGCGGACCTAGTAGCACGGTTGTATTTTGTTGGTTTTCGGAATGTGGCCAGGATTAAGTGGGCCGTGGCGGGGGGATGGTGTGGGGGCTCTCTTGTTGTGTCGGTAAAGGTGAAATTCTTGGACTGCCACCAGACGAACCAATGCAAAGGCATTTGCCAACAATGTTTTCCCTGTTGGAGGGGGATGTTTTTGAGGCACTACGTGTCCTCTCCACGTGTCCGTGGTTATATGCACCTTAACAGTAACCGCGTTGGTGGTAATGTGGTGGTGACTGCGGACCTAGTAGCACGGTTGTATTTTGTTGGTTTTCGGAATGTGGCCAGGATTAAGTGGGCCGTGGCGGGGGGATGGTGTGGGGGCTCTCTTGTTGTGTCGGTAAAGGTGAAATTCTTGGACTGCCACCAGACGAACCAATGCAAAGGCATTTGCCAACAATGTTTTCCCTGTTGGAGGGGGATGTTTTTGAGGCACTACGTGTCCTCTCCACGTGTCCGTTCCATGTCAGCAATAGTAGCACTCAGGACAGGCCCCATTAACAATTCTGAAGCAGCAGTATAGCGGGAGCGCAGTCTTCGTTCCATGTAAGCAATAGTAGCACTCAGGACAGGCCCCATTAACAATTCTGAAGCAGCAGTATAGCGGGAGCGCAGTCTTCGTTCCATGTAAGCAATAGTAGCACTCAGGACAGGCCCCATTAACAATTCTGAAGCAGCAGTATAGCGGGAGCGCAGTCTTCGTTCCATGTAAGCAATAGTAGCACTCAGGACAGGCCCCATTAACAATTCTGAAGCAGCAGTATAGCGGGAGCGCAGTCTTCGTTCCATTTCAGTAGCCTTAGTATAGCCAAGGCACAAGTTACATTTATGTAGCTAAACTGTAGGCCAACCCCACACACCTTTCTGTACCATGAGTGCAGGCGAAGAACATAGAAATTACTATGATTACACTGTAGGTGAGGGCCCCAAAAAATTGGTGTACCAACAGTACTAATGTACCTCAGTAAAAATTGGCCATGCCCAACCAAGATGGCAGGTGAATCGCTTTGGTTAATGTGGCTTAAGTGGTAACTAGGCCTGGAGGCAGCCCAGTGTAACGAAAAATTGGTTCAAGTTAAAGTTCCAACGCTTTTAAGCGCATTGAAACTTATAAAAATTGTTCTGAAAAATTATTTGAGTGAGCCTTGTGGCCCTAAGAAAAATTGCCCGTTCAGCGTGATTACGTGAGGTTTCAGGAGGAGGAGCAGGAGGAGGAGGAGGAGGAATATTAGACACAGATTGATGAAACAGAAATGTCCCCGTTTTGGATGGTGAGAGAGAACGTAGCTTCCATCCGCGGGTGCAGCCTACGTATTGCTTACGTATCGCTGCTGTCCGCTGGTGGAGAACAGAAGTCTGGGGAAATCCAGCCTTTGTTCATCTTAATGAGTGTTAGCCTGTCGGCACTGTCGGTTGACAAGCGGCTACGCTTATCTGTGATGATTCCCCCAGCCGCACTAAACACCCTCTCCGACAAGACGCTAGCCGCAGGACAAGCAAGCACCTCCAGGGCATACAGCGCTAGTTCAGGCCACGTGTCCAGCTTCGACACCCAGTAGTTGTAGGGGGCAGAGGCGTCACCAAGGATGGTCGTGCGATCCGCTACGTACTCCCTCACCATCCTTTTACAGTGCTCCCGCCGACTCAGCCTTGACTGGGGAGCGGTGACACAGTCTTGGTGGGGAGCCATAAAGCTGGCCAGGCCCTTAAAGACTGTTGCACTGCCTGGGATGTACATGCTGCTCGATCTACGCACATCCCCTGCTACCTTGCCCTCGGTACTGCGCCTTCTGCCACTAGCGCTGTCGGCTGGGAATTTTACCATCAGCTTGTCCGCAAGGGTCCTGTGGTATAGCAACACTCTCGAACCCCTTTCCTCTTCGGGAATCAGAGTGGGCAGGTTCTCCTTATACCGTGGATCGAGCAGTGTGTACACCCAGTAATCCGTCGTGGCCAGAATGCGTGCAACGCGAGGGTCACGAGAAAGGCATCCTAACATGAAGTCAGCCATGTGTGCCAGGGTACCTGTACGCAACACATGGCTGTCGTCACTAGGAAGATCACTTTCAGGATCCTCCTCCTCCTCCTCCTCCTCCTCCTCAGGCCATACACGCTGAAAGGATGACAGGCAATCAGCCAGTGTACCGTCAGCAGCGGCCCAAGCTGTCTCTTCCCCCTCCTCCTCATCCTCCTCATGCTCCTCCTCCTCCTCCTGTACGCGCTGAGAAATAGACAGGAGGGTGCCCTGACTATCCAGCGGCATACTGTCTTCCCCCGCCCCCGTTTCCGAGCGCAAAGCAGCTGCCTTTATGGTTTGCAGGGAATTTCTCAAGATGCATAGCAGAGGAATGGTGACGCTAATGATTGTAGCATCGCCGCTCACCACCTGGGTAGACTCCTCAAAATTACCAAGGACATGGCAGATGTCTGCCAACCAGGCCCACTCTTCTGAAAGGAATTGAGGAGGCTGACTCCCACTGCGCCGCCCATGTTGGAGTTGGTATTCGACTATAGCTCTACGTTGTTCATAGAGCCTGGCCAACATGTGGAGCGTAGAGTTCCACCGTGTGGGCACGTCGCACAGCAGTCGGTGCACTGGCAGCTTAAAGTGATGTTGCAGGGTGCGCAGGGTGGCAGCGTCCGTGTGGGACTTGCGGAAATGTGCGCAGAGCCGGCGCGCCTTTACGAGCAGGTCTGACAAGCGTGGGTAGCTTTTCAGAAACCGCTGAACCACCAAATTAAAGACGTGGGCCAGGCATGGCACGTGCGTGAGGCTGCCGAGCTGCAGAGCCGCCACCAGGTTACGCCCGTTGTCACACACGACCATGCCCGGTTGGAGGCTCAGCGGCGCAAGCCAGCGGTCGGTCTGCTGTGTCAGACCCTGCAGCAGTTCGTGGGCCGTGTGCCTCTTATCGCCTAAGCTGAGTAGTTTCAGCACGGCTTGCTGACGCTTGCCCACCGCTGTGCTGCCACACCGCGCGACACCGACTGCTGGCGACATGCTGCTGCTAACACATCTTGATTGCGAGACAGAGGAGGAGGAGGAGGAGGAGGGTGCTTTAGTGGAGGAAGCATACACCTCCGCAGATACCAGCACCGAGCTGGGGCCCGCAATTCTGGGGGTGGGTAGGACGTGAGCGGTCCCAGGCTCTGACTCTGTCCCAGCCTCCACTAAATTCACCCAATGTGCCGTCAGGGAGATGTAGTGGCCCTGCCCGCCTGTGCTTGTCCACGTGTCCGTAGTTAAGTGGACCGTGGCAGTAACCGCGTTGGTGAGGGCGCGCACAATGTTGCGGGAGACGTGGTCGTGCAGGGCTGGGACGGCACATCGGGAAAAGTAGTGGCGACTGGGAACTGAGTAGCGCGGGGCCGCCGCCTCCATGATACTTTTGAAGGACTCCGTTTCCACAACCCTATACGGCAGCATCTCAAGGCTGATGAATTTTGCTATGCGGACGGTTAACGTTTGAGCGTGCGGGTGCGTGGCGGCGTACTTGCGCTTGCGCTCCAACAGTTGCGCAAGCGACGGCTGGACGGTGCGCTGAACTACACTGCTGGATGGGGCCGAGGACAGCGGAGGTGAGGGTGTGGGTGCAGGCCAGGAGACGGTAGTGCCTGTGTCCTGAGAGGGGGGTTGCATCTCAGTGGCAGGTTGGGGCACAGGGGGAGAGGCAGGGGTGCAAACCGGAGGCGCTGAACGGCCTTCGTCCCACCTTGCGGGGTGCTTGGCCATCATATGTCTGCGCATGGTGGTGGTGGTGAGGCTGTTGGTGTTGGCTCCCCGGCTGAGCTTTGCGCGACAAAGGTTGCACACCACTGTTCGTCGGTCGTCAGGCGTCTCTGTGAAAAACTGCCAGACCTTAGAGCACCTCGGCCTCTGCAGGGTGGCATGGCGCGAGGGGGCGCTTTGGGAAACAGTTGGTGGATTATTCGGTCTGGCCCTGCCTCTACCCCTGGCCACCGCACTGCCTCTTGCAACCTGCCCTGCTGATGCCCTTGACTCCCCCTCTGAAGACCTGTCCTCCTGAGTAAGCGTTGCACACCAGGTGGGGTCAGTCACCTCATCGTCCTGCTGCTCTTCCTCCGAATCCTCTGTGCGCTGCTCCCTCGGACTTACTGCCCTTACTACTACCTCACTGCAAGACAACTGTGTCTGATCGTCATCGTCCTCCTCACCCACAGAAAGTTGTTGAGACAGTTGGCGGAAGTCCCCAGCCTCTTCCCCCGGACCCCGGGAACTTTCGAATGGTTGGGCATCAGTGACGATAAACTCCTCTGGTGGGAGAGGAACCGCTGCTGCCCAATCTAAGCAGGGGCCCGAGAACAGTTCCTGGGAGTGTTCCCGCTCCTGAGCAGGTGTTATTGTAGTGGAGTGAGGAGGCTGGGAGGAAGGAGGAGCAGCAGACAGAGGATTCGGATTGGCAGCAGTGGACGGCGCAGAACTGCGGGTAGACGATAGGTTGCTCGAAGCACTTTCTGCCATCCAGGACAGGACCTGCTCACACTGCTCATTTTCTAATAACCGTCTCCCGCGTGGACCCATTAATTGGGCGATGAATGTGGGGACGCCAGAAACGTGCCTCTCTCCTAATCGCGCAGCAGTCGGCTGCGACACACCGGGATCAGGAGCTCGGGCTGTGCCCACACCCTGACTTGGCCCTCCGCGTCCTCGGCCGCGTCCACGTCCTCTAGGCCTACCCCTACCCCTCAGCATGCTGTATTACCAGTGATTTGATTTCACAGGCAGGAAATAAATTGGCGCAAGACTGCAGGCCAAATATAATTTTTGCCCTTTTTGGAAAACGAAAGGCCCCACTGCCTCTAGTGAATGAATTATCTAAGTTTAATAACTGTGCTGTGTCCCTGCTAATGTGTCACAGAACGTGAAGGTAGCAGAGTTATTATAACTCTTGGAGAGCAGGTATTTTTTTCCCAATTAAGGAAAGCAAATGGCGACGCCAGCAGTAAAGCGTAGCTGGGTGCGTCTGATTTAGCAATGTTGTTCACGCAGCTCACACGTGTCCACTGCCCTTAGGACGGACAGAGGCTGGACAAATAGATTTGTTTTCAGTTTTTTTCCACCAAAAGGCAGCACTGCGTATATTCAATGAACATGAGAAGTTTAATAACTGTGCTGTGTCCCTGCTTATGTGTCACAGAACGTGAGGGTAGCAGAGTTATTATAACTCTTGGAGAGCAGGTATTTTTTTCCCAATTAAGGAAAGCAAATGGCGACGCCAGCAGTAAAGCGTAGCTGGGTGCGTCTGATTTAGCAATGTTGTTCACGCAGCTCACACGTGTCCACTGCCCTTAGGACGGACAGAGGCTGGACAAATAGATTTGTTTTCAGTTTTTTTCCACCAAAAGGCAGCACTGCGTATATTCAATGAACATGAGAAGTTTAATAACTGTGCTGTGTCCCTGCTTATGTGTCACAGAACGTGAGGGTAGCAGAGTTATTATAACTCTTGGAAAGCAGGTATTTTTTTCCCAATTAAGGAAAGCAAATGGCGAAGCCAGCAGTAAAGCGTAGCTGGGTGCGTCTGATTTAGCAATGTTGTTCACGCAGCTCACACGTCTCCACCGCCCTTAGGACGGACAGAGGCTGGACAAATAGATTTGTTTTCAGTTTTTTTCCACCAAAAGGCAGCACTGCGTATATTCAATGAACATGAGAAGTTTAATAACTGTGCTGTGTCCCTGCTTATGTGTCACAGAACGTGAGGGTAGCAGAGTTATTATAACTCTTGGAGAGCAGGTATTTTTTTCCCAATTAAGGAAAGCAAATGGCGAAGCCAGCAGTAAAGCGTAGCTGGGTGCGTCTGATTTAGCAATGTTGTTCACGCAGCTCACACGTGTCCACAGCCCTTAGGACGGACAGAGGCTGGACAA